>NW_016811519.1:12429-27032 GCF_001698545.2 Rhinopithecus bieti | reverse complement strand
AGCACCGATTGTCCGGCACTCCCTAGTGAGATGACCCCAGTACCTCAGTTGAAAATGCAGAAATCACCGGTCTTCTGTGTCGCTCGCGCTGGGAGTTGGAGACTGGAGCTGTTCCTATTCGGCCATCTTGCTCCCCTCTCTCTGGGTCCAATTCTAAATGAGAAAGTATTCAGAACAGGCCTGACCCCTGGTGGATCAGAGTGCTGAATGCTGGGGAGTCGGAAGGAACTTAGTGGGCAAGACTAGAAGTGGCAGTCTCTATCAGGTACCTCTTCTGATGGAGAAGGGGGTACTCTAAATATTAACAGTACAAGAGTTAATTTGGAGGTATGATTATAAAGGGGAAGAAATAAGTTGCTTAAAATAGGGTCGTACTGAGATGAAATTGTATAAAAAAATAAGAAAAGAGAAAGAATAATAAAAATCAACAAATGAAAAAATATACAATTTTTACATCTTTTATATGTCAACAGAAGTAGCCCTTGGACTAAGAAAATCAGCATCACTGGACCTGGATCTATTTGCCCTAAGAGCCCATCTTTTCTCTTTTCCATCTGTTCTCTGTATTACAGGGGGCAGCCCCTGTGGACTGTATTTCCCTAGACTCCCAAATCAGCTGGACTCTGGGTGGGCTTGAACAGACATTTAGAAGCACTTGTGCAAGACTGGAAGGTGTTAGGAAGGGAGAAGTCAGGGGTATTTCTCTCCCTTTCTTTCTGTCTTGGGAAGCATCTCCATTGATGATTGTCCCTTTTCTATGGTTCCATTATTTCCCTGGTTTTCTTGGTCCCCAGGCTCTGATAACCGCCATTTCCTTTTGTCTCGCAGCCTCAGGACACTAATGGCTTCTTGCTTTTGCTAGCTGGTAGGTCACCTCACTGCTCCCAGTATGGCCCCTCTATTATTTTATCATCGGTGTAACTAACTCTCTGCTTTATATCCCATCCCTATGTTGTAAACCTCTATAATTAAAACAGTGTGGTATTGGCCCATGAATCGACAGAAGGATGATGAAACAAATAGAAAGTCCAGAAATAGACCCAGGTATATATAGAAATTGGGTATATGACAAAGTTGGCATCTCAAATCGCTGGGAGGAAAGATGATCTTTAGAATAAACGATATTGGTACAGCTTGATAGACATTTGGAAAAAGCAAAAAAATTGAATTCTACCTTATACATTATCTCAAGATTAATTTTACATAAATGTAAAAAATAAAACCATGTAAGATCTAGAAGAAAACACTGTGAAATCCCTTATAACCTAGGAGTGAGGGAACCTTTCTAACTATGACTCAAAATGCAGAAGCAATAATGGAAAAGACTGAGAAATTCAACTACTTAAAAAAAAAGAAATGGCCAAAAAAATCATCATACACAAAATCAGAGGACAAATGACAAACCTGATGAAAATATTGCAACTTATATCACAGGAGAAGGTATAATCCAGTGTTTCTAAAGTTCAGCACTATTGACATTTGGGGATGGATAATTCTTTGTTATAGGGGCTGTTTTCTGCACTGCAGAGCATTCAGCAGCACTTTTGGCCTCTACCTACTAAATGCCAATAGCACCCCATCCCCAGGTGTGACAACCAAAAATACTTCCAGACATTGCCAAAAACTGTGCAGAGAGGAGTCGGGAGGGAGGCAAAATCATCCCCAAGCCTGTCCTAATACATTAAAAGATCTTAAAATAGTGAAGGAAAAATTCAAAACCCCAATAGGAAATTGGGCAAAAGACATGGATATTTCATAAAAAGAAGAGAAATGGCCCCTGAGCACCTAAAAGATTGCTTAATCCCACTCATAATAAGAAAAATGCAAATTAACGTTATTCTGAGATATTTCTTACCTAGCAGATTGGCACACATCCAAACATTTGAAAAAAGTCTATGAGCTATACATTACTGATGTAAGTGCAAAACGGCAAAAGCTCTCTGAAGAATTAATCAGTATTTTAAAAAATTATATTCAGATTTTCTTTTGACCTAGGAATACTTCTATGAATATTCCCCAAGACAGATAGTTCCAGGAGTACAAACCAACATATGTACAAGGTTACTTACTGCTGTAAAAGACTACAAGTAATTCAGATGTCCATCAATAGCAATAATGGAATAAACAATGACATACTACCCAATGAAATACCATAAAGCAGACGTTAAAAGAAGTGAAGACTGTCTTTATGTGTTGATACAAAGTAATGGTCAGAATGTAGTAAGTGGAAAATTCAAGGTTCAGAACAGAGTATGTGTGTGTGCTTGTGCGTGTGTGTGTTGTAAAAAGAATATTCTTAAAAATGATAACATAGCAGATGAATGGGAGGAATAAAGTAGGGAATAGATGGAAGCAATGATTTTCTGAGTACACCCTTTTATATAATTTTGACATCTGAACTATGTAAATCCCTAAGTTTACAAATGAAAATAGAAAAGTTAAACCCTAAAACTAAAAGAAAACCAGAATAAATAAGCCTAACTCTATTTTAAATTAGTAATACAACTCGGAGAGAAAATTATTTCAAGTGACTTTTGGCAAAGCATTCTGATTATGTTTTTATGACTACAATTTTAGGATATATTCTAAGCACAAAAAGTGATTCAAATAAATCTTAAATTTCACTCAATAGTTTTGTTGTATTGGGGACACATGAATGTAAAGTTAGGAACAACAGATACTCAAGACTACTAGAGGAGGAGAGAGGGAGAGGGGCACAGGTTGAAAAACTACCCATTGGATACTACGTTCACTACCTAGGTGATGGGATCAATCATATCCCAAACCTGAGCATTATGCAATATAGCCATGTAACAAACCTGCACATGTACCCCATGAATCTAATATAAAAGTTAAAATTTAGAAAATAAATACAATAGTTAAAAATATTCAAAACTAGTTTCGTTCTCTTTAGAACCTATTTTATATACTAAGATAAAACAAATACATGAATATCTTAGAAACTAAGATTTTCATTATAAAAGAAAAGACAATACAAGATCAAAGTTAGAAACTCACACTATTAAAATTTAATTGAAATCCTTCATATGAAATAAGTATTATATATGCATTATAGATGTATAAAATATATGTGTATCTTTTCTTGCATTATTGTCATTTATTGTAAAACACTGAATATATAAAAATTCACAATCATACAGTGGTTGAGAAAAGGGACAAGAAAAAGGAATAAGATTAAAGGGAGTGATATATATATAGAGAGAGACATGACTATCAAAGGTCGCTAATAAACCAACTTTTGACTCTAAAATTTGACAATTAAAAGAAAATAATTCAGAATATCCCACCTTTTTGGGAAAAGCTGTCGCCCACACCCATTTAATTTGGAAAGCTCTTTATAAGAGATTAACAGCCAATAAACGTAGAAGGAATAATATTATTAGAGAATCACAATTTTGCAATCCCAATGAAACCATTGCTCCCAACAAGGTTCATCAAAGAATGATAAACCCTCATGTGAAAGTTCACTGGGGAATGCCTGATGTCATTCCCAACAGTTCTTTTACCCCACAGTTTACTTGCTAATTGTAAAGGGCAAACAGACCTTGCAATGAAGTGATCTAGTAGTAACCACCCTAAAAGTGATAAAATTCAGCATGACCAAAGAGCGAAGCCTGATATTTTATGCTTCCTAATGTGATGCAATATAAGGTACTCAGAATCACCTATGAAGTACCATATTCTTGCCAATTGCTTTACCTGGATGTACTCAAGACTTTAGACCTAATATCCAGGTTATAATAAGTACAGGTATAAAAGAACAAGTTAAACAATTAGACAAATACAGAATGTGGTATATTTTACAAGACCATTGTCATCATCTCATTGTATCACAAAAATAAATGTTGGTGGGTTCTTGTTGACTTAAAGGAACTTAAGTGATGTAACAATCAAATTAAATAAGTGGACTCTGAATCCTGGTTTGGAAAAGCAGCTGCAAGGTCATTTTGGGGGAAAATTGGATAAATTAGATAGACAGATGGTAGATGAAACAGGCTGATTAGATATCACCTGATTAAGAAATTATAATTTTCTTGGTGTGCAAGGTATTATGGTTAAGAGAATGCTCTTTTTCTATATGTATACTGAAATATTTAGAAGTAACATATTATCTCCAGAATTTATTTTCAAATTTTTCAGCAAGCAAGATAGAGAAATAGACAGATAGATAAATGGATAGATAGATAGATAGATAGATAGATAGATAGATAGATAGACAGACAGATAGATAGATCAAATATGGCAAACATTAACTCTTGAATATAGGTTGTTGGGTGATGGGCATACGTTAATTACACTGTTCTTTCAACTTGACTGTTTGAAAATTTTAGTTAAAAAATGTAGTGAAGAACATTGTACAAATATAGGATGAGATACGACAGAACATAAAGACCTAAGTGTGTAGGAGATTAGTGGTGCATGATTGTTATTCTTAGATTCCTAAAGGAGGCACAAAAAATTAGTCTTCAGCAGCTAATGGCATAGAGATGGTAGGTTTGCACTAGATCCACCTTCTAGGGCCAAAAGGGCACTGGTGGAGCTGTCTTAGCTGTCAGTGCTGACAACAAAGTTGATTAGACGAAGATCTACGGATCTAGAGTGCTTGACCATGAGTTAGCTCACTTTGTATGGCATTTAGAGCCTGTATGTCCTAATCTATTTCTTCATTATGCAAAGCATTGAATCATTTCCCAGATTCTAATTGTCCTTGTCTAGGCAGCATGTGCACCAGGGTATTATATTTTACTGTATGTTGTCTCTACACATGCAGCACCAGATTAGGCTCCCAGGAAGCCCTAAACTCTTGGTGATAGTTTGGTGGAGGAAGGAGAGTAGGACGAACCATTTCCTAGTTCCTGAGCTTTAGAGATCTCTGTAAATGCACAATTTAAGAGATAAGACATGTGAGAAGAAGAAGGGCAGGATTAAGGATCTGATGAATTAGTTGCTAATCTATTTCTTAAGTAAGTAAATTTATCCCTCTTGGTATGTGTCAACTTGTCTAGGTCATAGTACTCAGTATACACATGTGCACACATATACATATATATACTGAGAGAGAGAGAGAGAGAGAATTTATTGGTTTTGTATTTCTGAAAAAGTCTAATACAATGTACTCCCTCATCTGTAAGAACCTTCCAAATTCTTCAGTTTTACAATTTCATATCTAAAGAATCGGTCTTTGTTGCTAAATTACTGCCTGAAGATAGTTAAACTCTAATTATTAAGGAAAAAAAAATCCTGTGTAAAATATTTTCTTTCTATTTATAATACAAAGGTAAACTTCACCAGTATAAAATAAGAATAAATTCTTAATAAATGGCACCTGTACTAATAATAATGCTTTACCATTTGTTAAAACATTTGATAGTACTGAAGACATTTAACTACATTAGTAAATGAACCAAACTAACACTATTATTATTTCTTTAAAATTGCTGACACAAAGGGATGACTGGGCAGAGCATAGAGGATTTTCAGGGCAGTGAGATATTCTATATGATGGATACATGTCACTTATATATTTGTGTAAACCCATAGAATGTACACCAAGAGTGAGCCCTAATGTAACTATGAAGTTTGGGTAAATAATGGTGTGTTAATGTAGGTTCATCATTTGCAACACATGTACCACTTTAGTGGGATGTTCATGATGGGGGAGGCTGTGCACGTGTGGGGAGCAGGGAAATATGGGAAACCTCTGTACCTTCCACTCAATTTTGCTGTGAACCTTAAAAGAAAAAATATGCCAAAAAAAAAAAAAAAAACTAATGGCCCAAGTGTGAATAAAACATGGATTACATAGAACTTAAGGGTTTAAAATCAACTTGCACCATACTGAAACCACTTAGGGTTCTTATCATGCTGTGTTTCTTATGATTCAGTTGTAATTAGTCAGAATATACTGCAGCTGTTTGTGATTTCAGGGAAGAATAAGATGTTTATAAAGAGAAAATGTTCCATTATCTCTGCTTTTTAAAATTCCTTTCTTTGTAAATGATATTTTATGATATGTTTTCCATCTTCATTTCAAATCCTAAACAAGACTGTTAAATAGGGGTTTATCACACATAGAAAAATTGCTACACATTAGCTTCTTTCCCCACTTCCTCCCCTAGTTTTATACATCCATACACACACTCACGCACATTATTTTTGTATGCGACAATTTCTGGCTCTGCATAAGATGTTACTGCAAAAGTACACTGTGTCAAGCTTTTTCAGCTTCTTACATTCCTACTCTGGTACCAGTGCCAGGGTTTCAGGGCACTATGATTTCCTTTACATCTCAGTGGTTATTTTGAAATTATCATGTCTCATCTGCATTCCCTCATAATATATGCCTTCCATGTCATATTAAGCTGCACTCTTTTTCCTGCCTTAATTCCCTAATTTCTGGAATGATATTGGAATTGGTTATGATTAAAACAGCAAGGGTCTATATCAAAAGCAAGCATCTTCCTCATATACAGATCATGAAAGTTTGAGGTACCATGAAATATGTGAAAATCACCTTCTTCAAATACCCAAGAAGACCACTAGTAAATTTCAAGTGTAGGTTCATTTTTACATATATTTTACTTACCCTTGGAGCTCCATAGAGGAGGTGGTAGTGATCTTGACCACTAGTGAGAAATAAGAGGAACTATGGGGTAATCGTTCCCAAGGAAAGGGCAGGAATAGGCCATTATGTGCATGTAACTGTAAAGATTCAGTAGATGCATCAAGAGGTATCATATGACAACTGGAAGATCCAGAAATAAATTCCCAGGGTTTCAAGATAATTGGGAGAGGAAAAAAGGAAAGACGGTGTGGTGGACATGTTTTGTTTTTGCTTGACTAGAATCCTCTTTCATTAATAACAGCATCTGAGAAACTATCCCTTCCCTATTAGATGTATAAGAGTCTTAAGAGTCTCAGTTGCAATGTCCTATCCTCCCCTGACCAAGAATGTAGATTTGATCCAATCCAGGCAAGTCAGATACTTCATGGGATATGAATCTTTAATTGAACAACGCAAAGACTGACATTTTTCCCAGCTGATTTATCTCAATGATGCTGTTTTAAAGAGACTTTTTCATTAGTTTCTTCTTCCTAGATATCCCTAGTTGCTCCAGTTACTGCTCTTTTTGAATACTTGTTTCAGTTTGTTTTTAATCCTGCTTACGTTAGTTGCATGCAATGTTACAAGCTTAACTGACACATCATGACCAACAAATTAGATTACTTTAGTGACTCGGCGAGAGTGAGAAAGAAAACTACCTTTGAGAGGCCGGGTGCGGTGGCTCAAGCCTGTAATCCCAGCACTTTGGGAGGCCAAGACGGGCAGATCATGAGGTCAGGAGATCGAGACCATCCTGGCTAATACGGTGAAACCCCGTCTCTACTAAAAAATACAAAAAAAAAAAAAAAAACTAGCCGGGCGACGAGGCGGGCGCCTGTAGTCCCAGCTACTCGGGAGGCTGAGACAGGAGAATGGCGTGAACCCGGGAGGCGGAGCTTGCAGTGAGCTGAGAGCCGGCCACTGCACTCCAGCCTGGGCGGCAGAGCAAGACTCCGTCTCAAAAAAACAAACAAACAAACAAACAAAAACAAACAAACAAAAAACTACCTTTGAGAAAGGGAGGACTGGATTAAAGAATAAAAACTTTCAGCCAAATAGTAGAGAACTTTGCCTAAGAATGACTTAGAACTTTGGTCCACTTCAAGGAAAAGAAACTAAGTCAGAACGTAAATCAATGCACTGCTTCTTTCATTGAGAAAGTCATGTAATTAAAAAAAAATACCAGCTGAGCTAACCAGGATGCTTAGTGACGTATTTGGACTTACATCATGCTGCCAGTTCCTTATATAATTTCAGTCTCAGTAACCCTGATCTAGCTTACATTGTTTTAATCCAAAGAATGTGCTGATTGAGACTTTTTATTGGAATAACTAGAATTTGTCATATGATTTCCATAAGTATAGAGGTTCCCAGAAAATACATAAATGAATGGAAAGAATAGTACAGCAGGCCCTCGAATAATGTTATTTCATTCAAATGTCATGATAAGGTTGGTGAGAAAAAAAAAATCTATTCCCAGCCAGGGTCACTGTCTGTGTGGAGTTTGCAGGCTTTCCCCGTGTTTGGGTGGATTTTCTCTGGGTATTCTGCAACAACTGGTGTGTCTGCAGGGCCCCAGGCTGAGTGAGTGTAGGTGTGGATATGAGTGTACCCTGTGAAGGGATAGTGTCCTTCCAGGGTGCATTCCCATCTTGTACCCTGAGCTGCCAAGATAGGCTCCGAAATAGTAGAGTAAATAATTGTCTTGCTTGTTTTTATTAATCTTAAATGTACGTAAAGTTCACATTTATTTCAGTGTTTAATATGGGAAGTGTTTTTGTCTGTATTCAGAAGTTTGGTGATGTTTTAGTAACCAGAAATATGCCATAGAAACTGTAATTTTCTAGCTGAACAAATTACAGCAAGATAAGCTTTCTTATGGTTATCTTAAAAGATCTTATGGTTATCTAAAAGATCTTAAATCACACATCTTCTTTGTATTTCTCGTATGCCAAGTTTTATTGTTTATGGGTTTCAATGGGAATATGTTTACTTATTTATTTTATATTTTACCTAAGATCCAGGAAGTATAGATCAATGTAAATTAAATAAAAAATTGACTTGGGTTCTTGTCCTTGATTAAACTGTAATTCATGTGTTTTTGAATTTTTAAAAGTAAATTTTCTGTTGTAAAGTAATAATGATGGCTACTTCCCAAGGGGATACATTCTGTTTTCTAGAGTCAATGAATTCAAGTCCACTTGGAATCTGTGAGTTTGGATCGCCTTATCTTAATGGCTACATGGTAAACAGAGTTAAGTTTTAGGATAATCCATTAGTTGAGTCAGAAAAGCACTTGGGTATATCAGGGCTTCTTAACTTCAGCACTACTGACATCTTAGAGCTAGATAATTCTTTGCTGTGGACAGCTCTGTGCATTGTAGGATGATTTCAGTAGCCCTGGTCTGTATCCCTAGATGCCAGTAGCAACCTTCCTTAATTGCCAAATATGCCCTGGGAGGAAGGGGCAAAATCACCCCAAGTTGAGAACCACTGGTGTATATCATTGCTATAAGGGCATTGGTTTTTAAACCTGACAAAGCTGAGCTCATCTCTCAGGTCTGTCCCTTTCTTATGTTGATCTGGGAATGTTACTATTTTCCTTGTCTGAGAAATGTTGATTTCAATATGTATGACCTACCTCCTAGGATTCTTGAAGAGATTAGAAAATGCACTTAACTTCATGACTCACCTATAGTAAAACCTCAACAAAGTAATCATTGTTGGTAATAGTATCATAATTCCTAAATCCTAAATACAGATTTTCTGATCTAAATGTGCAAATAATAACTAATCAAATTTCCAACTGTGTTATTTGACAAAAGTGTAATGAACTAAAACTCTAAGATACGTTAAAAAAAAAACCCTAAATACAATAATTTCTAAATGGGACAAAGACTTTCTAGTTAACTCTTTGAACTTGAAACTATTTTCAGAAAAATGACTGGAGTAACGTCGCTTTCCATACATAACTTGAGGAAAAGTACTAAGACAGACTAGATCAAACTGAAAAAGAATTATATGTCCAAAGTTCTAGTCCTAGAAAGAGTACATACACTTCCTCCCTCTTCCTCTAAATCCATAGATGCTAGCAGTGAAAGATACTAAGAAAATGAAGAACTAGAATGTGGAATATTGTCACATGTAACTAACATAAGAAGTAAAATGTAAATGAAGGAATTTTATACTTGTGCATTTCAAATGATCTCGACCACAAAATGAGAGAAATGACAGATGAAT
Source organism: Rhinopithecus bieti (assembly GCF_001698545.2). Lineage (NCBI taxonomy): Eukaryota > Metazoa > Chordata > Mammalia > Primates > Cercopithecidae > Rhinopithecus > Rhinopithecus bieti. Next base: position 17,167 of record NW_016811519.1, on the reverse strand, counting down.
ACATGAATTATCAAACCACTCAATGTTCAAAAATAAACTTCTGAACTTTAGTGTTTGCTTAATAGAAAGTCCTTTCTTTCTTAACTCAATTATGACCTCAGACATGCATCAGCACTTAATGCATATGAAAAAACATTATCATGCCAACTCTGAGGATACGAAAAAAAAATGCATGAGTGGAGTGATATTTAAAATGCTGATTTAAATTCCTTAGCATAAATTTCAACCATCTGGGAATTTTATTTGCTTTCCTCTTGGATTCTGGTGCACACTCAGGTGAGTATAGCTGTTATCCATAAAGGAAGAGCTGTTTTGAAGGGGCAGTTGTACAGTCTCTTTAATACCAAGTTCACTTTATCGGGGTATTCAGATAGTGCTTTCATTTTCAGGTTTGTGGAAAGGTGAAGAGACAAAAAGCTCAAATATTTTGTTAGGAAATGCTGCTGAGAAAAGGAATCCTGATTATTGCTTTGAACTTGTAATTATATCAGTAACAAGGTCTCTTTAAAGGAAGTCTCCTGGGAGTTCAGATCACGTGAAAAATCTTAGAAATCTTCCTGATGAAATTAAATTGCATGGTTCAAGTAATGGGCTACTCTCCCACTATGAGCCACGCCATGATTAAAACTGCTTTAACACTAAATTGCACAAGGATACCCTGTAAATAAAAGATATTTAACAAATATTTCTCTTGATGACAGTCTCATCTCACCTCATTTCAGCAAATTAAAGTAAGTTGCCAAGGCTTTTAAGAAGTCACACAGCTAGTTACTTGCACCATTTGTCCAGGAAGCTCACTATCCTGAATTAATCCCAGTACAGCTCTGGGTTGGATTGATTAAATCATGGATACATTGATAGTTTTAACGAAAAAAGTTTACATGTTCATTTAATCTAAGACACACACCACCCATCCACACACGTATCTTTTTTTTTTTTTTGAGGGGGTTTCCTTTTTTCCCCAGGCTGAGGGGGAGGGGGGGGGTCTTATGACACTGCAACTTCCGCCTCCCAAGTTCAAGCGATTCTCCTGCCTCAGCCTCCAGAATAGCTGGACGCGACCAGGCCCAGCTAATTTTTGTATTTTTAGTAGAGACGGGGTTTCACCATGTTTTCAGAATGGTCTCTATCTCTTGACCTCGTGATCTGTCTGCCTCAGCCTCCCAAAGTGCTGGATTACAGGTGTGAACCTGAGTTAATTAAAATGTTGAAAGATTAAGGGAATTGGTCATTATTCTTTAGCATATCATTCTTGAACAAAATGTGGTTTCTATTCTACTCTGGCTTTTGTGTGGCTAGCACTATCTGAAGAAACATTGCGGAAAACATTGTAGACAGTTTTATCTCCTAGGAACATCAGTAAGAATTCCACAATATAAAACTTAAAAAAAATTCAGAGCAAAATAATTAAACTACCATAAAATGTTCTTTGTCAACAAATTGTGACTAGTACAAAGCATTCAGCCACAGTAAATCTTTTAAGCTTTTCAAAGGCAACTCTAGAAGCTAAGTTTCAAAAACTGTTTAGACAAAAGCAAATTTTAAGAAAAGATTGTATATTTTCTTCAAGCTACATTGAAGGCATTTGCATGTTTAAGTACCAGTAAACCATTTGTTTAAAAATGTTTAATTACATTATTGTTATTTTTTTAGTTAGATTTTATTTTCCAAAGATGGCTACAACAATGTCTCCCATCCCATACTTTCTTCTAGAATCTTGTAAATTTCCCATTAAGAAATACAATCTGATTCCTGCCCCCTTAAACCTGGACAGGTTTGTGACTTGCTTGTAATGACAATACAAGACTTCCCAAGCTAGGTCAGAAAAGGCAGTGCAACTTTCACCTTATATATGGAATACTCATGCCATTCCTAGCCTCTCCAGAAGGCATACATTTCTCTAATTAAAGGAGAACCTCAAGTCAAAGATCAAATCCAGGGTGAGACTATAAGATCACTTGTGAAGACTTCAAAAAGATTTAAGGCTATACCTCATAGATCATTTAAGAACCACAGGCCGGGTGCGGTGGCTCACACCTGTAATCCCAGCACATTGGGAGGCCGAGGCGGGCGGATCATGAGGTCAGGAGATCGAGACCATCCTGGCGAAATGAAAACCACGTCTCTACTAAAATACAAAAAAAAAAAAAAGAACCACAAAAGGCTCTCTGAGGATCTTAAAGACATGCCTCATAGGTCCTCCCTGTTAAACAATATAGGGCTTTTAAGTATCTAAGGATGTGTCTTTCATCAGACTCACAGGGAACACAAAATAGAGAATGGATTATCTTATCTTAAAGAGATTTGTGACCGTGGCTTTTGTTTAATAGACTGAAACTCAATGAGATTCATAGAAAACCCACGAAGTTCTTAAGAATCCTGTTGCTGAAAACACTGCCAGTTTAAAAGAGAAGGCCAGGCACAGTGACTCATGCCTGTAATCCTAGTACTTTGGGAAGCTGAGGTGGGCAGATCATGAGGTCAAGAGATCGAGACCATCTTGGCCAACATGGTGAAACCCTGTCTCTACTAAAAATGCAAAATATTAGCTGGGTGTGGTGACATGTACCTGTAGTCTCAGCTACCTAGGGGGCTGAGGCAGGAGAATAACCTGGAAGGCGGAGGTTGCAGTGAGCTGAGATTGTGCCACTGCACTCCAGCCTGGCAACAGAGTGAGACTCCATCTCAAAAAAAAAAAAAAAAAAAAGAAAAGGAAAAAAGAAAAGAAAAAGAGACAGTACAAAATGAAAGGAAGCTTCTGAATTCTAGAACTGCTATAGGCAGGAAGCAAAGTGAGAAGATTTAGTTTTATACATAGGTCACTTATTATAACAATAAAGGAAATATTACTCAAAGAGAGTAAGACTCCAGAGGCAGAGCCAAAAGCCATGGCCAACTCTCAGAGAGTAGAACTGAACCCTCCTCACAAAACTGGCAACATGTACCTGGCTGGAGTTCAGAATTTCTGTGGGCCAGTGACTTCTATGTACCTATACTCTTCCATTCTTTTGTAATGGAAGCATCTATTGTGGTTAACCTATGCGTCTGGCCTTTACATGATGGATATGTGGGAGGCACCAATAATGAAACTGACTTAAGGAGACTCAACTGCAAAAGGACCTAACTTAGAGAAATAAAAGGTTTGCTTCTCCAGATCTATTTACAGACTAAGAATTATAAAATAAAAGATCAAGTGTATATGGATTAATAATAATTGTAATAAGTAAAAGTGGTAATACTTTCTAAAGTATACCACAAATATGAAATAAAGAGATAATTGAGAGGCAGAATAATGTGTTGGTCAAAGCGCAGGCCCTGAGTCAGAGTGGATGGAATCAAATTCCAGTTCCACTCACCTCTAGTTCTATGAATGAAGGCAAGTCAGTTATATGCTATGTGTTTTCATCCCCCATCTGTAAATCAGACTTGACAATAGTACTTACCTAGGGTTGTTGTGAGAATTAAGTTAGTGAGAATATGCAAAACATTTAGACAAGTTCTTAATAATTATAGAGATAATTTACCTACAAAAATCTAATTGACAATGATGACTTTTATTGCTGAAACAAAGGAGAATTTTAACTCTTCTCAAATTACTGGGAGTTCAAAAATGAATCTTGTTGAGTGAAAAAAATTGCTACAGAAGACTTTGGAAGTGATTACACAAGTACAATACAGTAAAGCCAGAATCTTCTGCCATTTGTCAAAATAAACTAAAAATAGATGAATAATAATAAATACTAAGTTGTGAATCCTAGTGTCTATTTAGGATAATTTAACGACAATAAATCCAGGCAGATCTACTGGGTTATGCTAAGACATTTTCCTAGCTGTATCTAATTTGGTTGACTTTTTCTGTTTAATTAGTGAATATTATAATTATGTGTTCTGAAAGTTGTATGAATTTCATATCATCAAATAGCACTAATGCAAAATAGAGCCAAATATCAGGACTTAGAGTCTCTTTTGTGAACTTACCTTCTTGTAAAGAATACAGTTAACTCCCTGGAGTAATCTTTATTTGTCTACATAATGAATGCTGCAGGAAAATGAGGCACTTCCACTCTTGTTCTCATCAGCATTGATATGACCTTGTCTGATTTAGTTGAACCAACGGCATTTTCATTAATTACAAGCACAGAGGTCTACCACAGATCCTCTCATGGGAGGATTTATTAATGTAGACAAAGTAGATACAACCCTGCATGTCTGGTCCATTTTAATTTCTTGGTAGACGAAATATTCAATCAGAGCTTTCACCAGCTATATTTGTAGAATTGCTCAAATGTTTTTATAAAAGTAAGCAGATATAAATTACAAATGGTGCTTCTTTTCATTCTTGCAGGCTGACACCTAAAAATATGTATTTTGTTAGGTTATAAATGGTTAAAAAATTTTTTTGAACTACAATGCTTTTAATTGCTTAATTTGTACTTTTTAGAAACATGTTCTAGAAATATTTAGGAAACAATATCACATCCTGTGACATCAAGAAAGGCAGGAACTTTATTTTTTAAATTAATAAAGAAGGCTAAAAAGAGTCAGTTGTTAAATAGGCAGTGGGAAACCATAATTGTATTTTCCAGAATCCATGGGAACCATGGATTTTTGCTGGAATATAAAGGATGATTTTAAATTAGTTTAAGATTTCACTGATTCTTAATGTATTTTGTTAATATATTGATTAGAAAAAAATTACATTTAGCCACACCTAAACTTATTTTGGCTTGTAATTAAT
>NW_016811519.1:0-12356 GCF_001698545.2 Rhinopithecus bieti | reverse complement strand
CTGAGTCTAGTTTCCTGAATGCAGTATTATTCATTAATTATTCCTTCCTGCCTGCCTGCCTTCCTTCCTGCCTTCCTTCCTTCCTTCCTTCCTTCCTTCCTTCCTTCCTCCCTCCCTTCCTTCCTTCCTTTTCTCATGCTCTACAATAAACATCGATTAGGCAACAGTTCATTTACTAACACCATAATAGGTGCTAGAGATTCCAGTAGAAATCATAATCTCTGTCACCATGAAGTTCATGAATTTACAATAAAAACAAAACCAATAAACAAAGGTGGGCCCCGAATTCAATGACTGGCCTCCTTATCAGAAGAGGAGAGGACACAGAGACCCAGAGCAGAAGGCCATGAGAAAACAGAGGCAGAGATTGAAGTTATGCTGCCACAAGTCGAGGAACACCTGGAAGCTGGAAGAGGCAAGAAAGGATTCTTTCCTACTGCATTTGGAGGGAGCATGGTCTTGCTGACTCCTTGATTTCAGACTTCTAGGCTCCAGACTTGTGAGAGAATAAATTTCTGTTGTATCAAGCCACCCAGCTTGTGGTACTTTGTGTGGCTTCCTTAAGAAACAAATACAGACATGTTCACTTTGAAGTACCTTTGGGACAACTAAGTTGAATGGTCAAAAGAAAGATGAATTCAGGGATTTGGAATTCCAGCTTAGGCTGGAGATAAAACTTTGAAGATTATCAGTATGTGATCTGGCAATAAAGCCAAATAAGTGGCTAAGATCATCCAAGACAGTGTGTAGAATGAGACAAGAATGCCATCTAGAGCCATGAAGAACAGTACCTTTTAGGAGGAGGCCAAGGTGGGGGTGCTCACAAAGGGAGACTGGAGAGGTAGAAGGAAGACCATGAGAGTGGAGCGGCACATGCAGAGGGTTTCAAGGGTTAAGTGCAGCAGACTGGTCAAGTAAAATAAAGACTTTGTCCATTGCGTTTAGGAAAAGGCAGTTCTGGTGACCTGAGACTTCAGTGCGAAAGTGGAGTAATTTTCAGGGATGACTGAGAGATCCAAAAGTGAGTCCAGGAAGTGTAGACAGCTCTGTGAAAGGAGGAAAACCGACGGCAACTAGAAGCAAAGAATGAAGAAGGCCTTTCACATGGCTTAATGGTCACTATTTGGATTTACTTGCAGATGATTATGCTCTTATCTAATGAGACACCTTGATGTTTAGATGATGATAAAACAAAACAGTACCTCATTTTAATTGTTGTTGTCCACAAAACTGCTCACTAAATTATGGCAAAACAACTAGAACATGTTTTACAGATATAAATCTAAAAAGTCAGTAAATGAGAGAACCTGTTGTTGGTAGAAATTTTCTGCATAATTTATAAAGAGGGAAATTATAGGCAGAATAATGTTTTGAAATGCAAAACATCTGACTCATAGTAGAGATAAAGAACAGTGAATGACCCATGAGAGAAACTTATCTTATTGTTCACACACAGGGCAGAGAAAATTCAAACCGATAAGGCATCAGGCAAAGCAAAACTGCTTTAACGAAGGTGAGTCATAATGCCACTCAGGGAGATGAATCAGGTGCCCACATGTCCAACCACTTTCATAATTACAGTTCCCTCCACCTTTTAAATTAAAACTCAAGTCAGGTAGCAACTAATATCCCTGTAGAACAAACATAGCCAAATGGAAATATACAAAGTCCTAAGAAGTAAAATGAACATATCAAAGAGATGGAGCTTTTCTGGAAAGGAAAAAAAGAAAGAGGGGTAGTGGCTCACACCTGTAATCCCAGCACTTTGGGAGGCCAAAGTGGGTGGATCACTTGAGGCCAGGAGTTCGAGGCCAGCCTGGTCAACATGCCAAAACCCTGTCTCTACCAAAAAGACAAAACTTAGTCAGTCATAGCGGCACATGCCTGTAGTCCCAGCTGCTCCAGAGGCTGAGGCACGAGAATCGCTTGAACTTGGGAGATGGAGTTTGCAGTGACCTGACATCACACCACTGCGCTCCAGCCTGGGTCGCAGAGTGGGGCTCTGTTTAAAAAAAAAAAAAAAAAAAAAAAAAGAGAGAGAGAGAGAGAGTGCAAAAAAGCAAGCCATCCCTTTAAGCGTAATGTCATGACTGCTGGCCCCAAAAGACTTTTAAATGCTTTTATTGTATCCCCTGTTCCAACTGATTTTGATACCTTTCCATCACAGAATCACTACAGTAGCTTTTGCTCAACATTGAAGTCTTAGATATATTATACCTGAGGCCCCTGAGGCTTCCTGCTCAAGCCAGGAGAGTGAGCAGCATCCCTGCCCCCTCCCACACACTTCCCTTCTAGCTTTCACAGTCAATCAAAAGCCTAGTAAATTCTACATCTTAGAAATCTCCCCTCTGTTCTTTCCCAGAGATACAGCCTGATCTAAGCTGCCATTGATTTACCTGTAGCATCTGGTTTCACTTATCCTGGTTGCCCCCTCTAGGCAAAGCTATAGCACAGTTAGCGTGAATGTGGAAACATACAAATCAGATATCATTCTGCTGCCTACTTAGAGGGTTTCCCGCCAGGACCAACACAAGCCTATATGAGCCTCTGTGAGAAATTTGAAAAAAAGGTAACTGCCCCTACTATGGGATAAGCAGAGAAGAGCCAGATTTCAGACCCGATTTACCCTGTGGTTAGGGTTTTTATGCGGCAATGAAAATGCAGCAGACTTTGCCTGTAGGATAAAATCCAGACTCTTTAAAATGGCTTATGAAGCCCTCTACAACCTGACCCCTGCCAATCTCTGCAGTCACCTCTCGCCATTCTTTGATCTTGCTCTTACAGATCAGTTTCAGTTCCTTGACCATATCATGTTCTCATTCATATCTTTGCCAAACCTGCCACTGTTTGGAATAATCTCCCCTCCTTTGTGAACATATTATTCCTGCTCACTCTTCAGGTCTTGGCAAAAATATTACCTCCCTTTACATGTCTTCCCAGACGCCCTTGATTAAAAATGCCTTCTTGCCATACACTCCCCCAGATCACCTAAATGTGCCTTTGTATAACGCTCATTAGGACTCATTGAAATTGCAGGCATAGGCTGAGTGTGGTGTGCATGCCTGTAATGCCAGCACTTTGGGAAGCTGAGGGAAGTATATCACTTGAGCCCAGGAGTTCAAGACCAGCCTGGGCAATGTGGTGAAACCCCATTTCTACAAAAAAAAAAAAAAAGAAAAAGAAAAGAAAATAAATAGCTGGGTATGGTGTTGCATGCCTGTAGTCTCAGCTACTCAAGAGGCTGAAGTGGGGGCATTACTTGAGCCTGGAAGGTGCAGGCTGCAGTGAGCTGTAACTGTGCCACTGCATTCCAGCCTGGGCAACACAGTGAGACCCTGTCTCAAAAAAAGAGAGAAATTGCTGGCACAACATCAGCATTTTCTAATGAACTCTCAGCTCAAAGAGAGCAGAGATTTTGTCTGTTTGCTCCCCACTGTATTATCTGTGTATAGTAATGTGTCTGATGCTTAGAACCTCAAGAAATATTTATTTACTGAATAAATAATTACATGAATGACAAAAGCCTGGAATCCTTGTTGTAGTGTAGTAGGAAGAGGTCTAGTCCAGGTTCTTCCACTAACTTATTAGCTGTGTGACTGTAAACAAGTTTCCTAACCATGGTAAGCCTACTTTACTAATCTTTAAAATGTTGATAATACCGTTTGTCCTATCTACCATCAAAATTGTCATGAGGCTCAATGAAGCTGAGGACAACTAATGTGTACTGAAAGCCTACCATGTGCAAAGCTTTATGCTAGGTACTGCAATCTGTGTTATCTTGAAAAATGGAAGAAGAATCTCTGAAAGACTGTCACTTACCTAAATATCATTTTTCATAGTAAGTGGCAAAATAGACTTAAGTAGGAATTTCTCTGATTCCAAAGGCTCTTCTCTTCTTCCTTTCCCTTCCCTTCCCTGCCCTGCCCTGCCCTTCATTCCCCTCCCCTCCTCTCCTCTCTTTCTCCCTCCTTCCTCACCATGCTCCTTCAATATCTATCTGATTAATACTTCAAGTCACAGGACAAGCATCACTCGTTTTGTGAAACCATCTCTGATTCTCCTGACCAAATTTATGTGCTCTTATAACTAGGTTCATATTGTACTTACTATAATAACTTTAGGTTTAATTTTGTTTTTCTACCACAAAGTTTTTCTGAGAGGGGAGCATGTCTTCCCACTATTACATTATTTCCAGTATCTTGCCTGGATATTAACATTTTATAAGTACTAAATGAATATTTGCTAAATGAATGAATGAACTTACTCTATCTGGCATTTTAGAAAATTTGATAATATAAGCAATTTTGTTCAGTGTTTATTGTTTTATATTTTATTTATAAACAGCAATAATTGATATAAACCACAGTAGCTCATATGCTTAAAGTTGTTAAGACAGTATTGTGAATATATGACATTAGCTCTTGCCCAATAATAGAGGCTTGGTTTTAGATTAATATATTTAAGATTAATCTTAAAGAGCAACTAATAGGCTGAGTGTGGTGGCTCACGCCTATAATCCCAACACTTTGGGAGGCCGAGGCTGGTGGATCATTTGAGGTCAGGAGTTCGAGACCAGCCTGGCCAACATGGCAAAACCTCATCTCTACTAAAAATACAAAAGTCAGCTGGGCATGGTGGCACATGCCTTTTTGTCCCAGCTACTCAGGAGGCTGAGACACAAGAATTGCTTGAACCTGGGAGCCGCAGGTTGCAGTGAGCAAAGACTGTGCCATTGCAGTCCAGCCTGGGCAACAGAGTGAGACTCCGTGTCAAAAGTAATAATAATAGTAATAATTTTTAAAGTACAAATAATAATTGCTTGAAAGGGAATATGCTAAATATGAGATATAGGGAAATGATTCAGGTTCACTTCAAATTTAATATTTTAGTTTTAATTTGACATAAGGCAACCTCAGGAAACAAATATGTTGTTAGTAGCAAACTACTTATCTTAGAGAACTTTACATAGTATTTATTGTAATGTTCCCCTGTTCTAGAAAATCATAACTAATAATAGAAATAAAACCCAGCTGCAAATCAGTGGCCAAGAACAGATCAATGGAGTAGAAAATATGCTAAGGAGACTAAAACAGACCTGAACATTTCCTTCAAATTTAAATGAAAATAAGTACTTTTTAGTTAGTACCCAGATCTGAAAGATATATTAAAAATACTTTGAAATTCTGTAATATGTGATCTAAATTGTTCATCTAAAACAACAGCTTGTCAAAATGCTAATCACTAGGAACTGAGAGGTTTGTTTAGTTAATAGTGCTTCCTTTCATGTGTGCTTATGTGCTTTTCAGAAGGAAATCTGAAATCTATTATTAGCTTTCCATAGTCAACTCCTGATTATCCGAGTTAATAAAAGAGAACCCAGACATCTGTGCTAATAGAGAGAACACAGACATACAATAGACCTGATTCAGATCCAAAAAAGCGGATAACACAAAAATTACATCTTTGACTCTGGAATAAATGTTGATTCTTTGTAGCATATTTGCCTTCCTAATAACACTCCATTAGTTTTTCTACCATAGCACAGGGGAACTATGCTATGGAAAACTCACCTACACATGTAAGTGAGAGTTCACGCTAGATTGTGTGAACGCATTGTTAGACGTTAGAATTCTGTCAGTGGTATTCATTCTGCACACTGGATTCTGATCAACACCAATATGTCATTCTCTTCAATGCTCCATGCCCTAATACAAGATTCCCAACCTCATAAATGGCTCATGTAGAAAGTAACAAAATCAGTGATGAAGAAAAAGTCAGTTATGGGAAAGAAAAAAAAAAAGCCATGCTATGCTTTGTTTTGGCCTTGTGAAAGAACAGGGATCACTCAAGTTTTTACTGTTATTTTCAAAGTCAAGTCATAGATACTGGTTCACTAAAATAAAAAAGGGGAAGAAAATTATAAATTATTGTACATTAATAGATACATGGCTTTCTAGAGTGAAATTAATGATTTTGGAAATGCTGTGCCAATTACTTTATAAATGTCTAAGAAAAATGAACATCTTTCTCATGTAAATAACTGCAATCTTTTCATGTGTAAAATCAGATCAGTTATGTAACAAAATTTACATTAAAATGACATATCTCCCTGAGGCAACTTATGAAATAACGAATGAAAGGTCGGCTCCATGGTTCCGCAGTAAGGAATGTAGTTCAGAAAAAACTACAGAGCTTACCTTACTGTATACACAGAAATAGGCACCTAGATGGCAGAATCCCAGCAAAGCAAATATTCATTCAGTGATTCAATTACTTGCCATTTATTCAGCACCTATTATAAGTCAGTCATCATGCTGGGCACTGGGGATACATTTTATGTGAGATACGGTCCCTGCATTTACAGAGCTCACAGACATGTAAATACTTTTGTGTGTAAGATATGCAATAGTCAAAGTATGTGAAGAACGCTAGGGGGAGTATGGATGCAAGAATTGGTGGAGTTGAAGAAGGCTTCACAAAGGAGGTTACTGGCATAGACTTAATGTTTATATCCTCCCAAAATTCATATGCTGAAATACTAACTCCCAAGATGATGGGATTAGGAGTGGGGCACTTGGGAGGTGATTAGGTCATAAGGACAGAGCCCTCATGAAGGCAATTAGTGCCCTTATTAAAGAAGCCTGGCTGGGCGTGGTGGCTCACGCCTGTAATCCCAGCACTTTGGGAGGCCAAGGTGGGCGGATCACAAGGTCAGGAGATGGAGACCATCCTGGCCAACATGGTGAAACCCTGTCTTTACTAAAATACAAAAAATAAGCCGGGCACAGCCTGTAGTCCCAGCTACTCGGGAGGCTGAGGCAGGGGAATTGCTTGAACCCAGGAGGCATAGATTGCAGTGAGCCGAGATCACGACCACTCTGGCCTGGGTGACAGAGGGACTCTATCTCAATAAGGAAAGAAGGAAGGAAGGGAGGAAAGGAAAGGGAAAGGGAAAGGGAAAGGGAAAGGAAAGGAAAGGAAAGGAAAGGAAAGGAAAGGAAAGGAAAGGAAAGGAAAGGAAAGGAAAGGAAAGGGAAGGGAAGGGAAGGGAAGGGAAGGGAAGGGAAGGGAAGGAAAGAAGGGAAGGGAAGGGAAGGGAAGGGAAGGAGGGAGGAAGGGAGGAAGGAAGAAGGAAGGAAGAAAGAAAGGAAGAAGAAGCAGTAGCAGCAGCAGCAGCAGCAGCAGCCCAAGGGAGCTCCTTTGCTTGCCCTGTTCACTGTGTGAGAACACAGAGAAAATTCTCCGTCTACGAACCAGAAAGTGGGCTCTCACCAGAACCAAATCTGCTGGTGCCTCAGTGTGCCCTTCCCAGCTTCTGGAACTATGGGAAGTAAATTTCTGTTGTTTGTAAGCTACCCAGTTTGTGGTGTTTTGTTATAACAGCCCGAATGAACTAAAACAGTTGTCTTTATTTCATATAAGAATTGTAATTTACCAAGTAGATTAGCTGCCAAGGCATTCCAAGATTTTGAAAAAGTACTTAAAACAAGGAGCCATGAACTCTAAGAACAACATACTTAGAAGTCCACGATATATTTGGATAGAGTTGAATAGGAAGTTATATCCAAATTATCAAGGATTGTGTTGAGCATGCTAACACATTTGGATATTCTCATATAAAGGTTATTAAGCAGGGACAAAGCATAAGATGTTCTTAAACAGCAGAATGGCATGATCAGATATCCTTTTTAGCTTTTTAGCTTTAAGAGACTGCCACATCCTGGAGGTGGGAAGCCTAAATGAGAGACATCAATAGTTTATTTAGGTCTGGATGATCCCTAATATAGTCTCCCGCCCTCTGTCTTTTGTCTTAAGATTTCATTATCAGAGCTTTAGCTTTATAATTTAGTACCTATTAAGGTAAAAACTGGTATTTTGGGAATGGTATGATAGAAAATTGCATAAGTGGTTAAGTTGGGCTTGGGAATGTGGAGCAAAGGTGATGGTTTTAAAATCCTTCCCTCTCTATTGTGTAATCTCAAAAAGATCAAGGGACTGGTACTGATGGGAGAGATATCTTGAGGCCAGAGCAGAGGGAAAGAGGGACAGACACTCTCTTTCCAAAATCAAAGGAGCATGGGATATGTTTGTTTTCTGTCTCTTCATAATATGTCACAACAAACTTAGTGGCTTACAACAGCATGCATTTATTATCTCACAGTTTACAAGAGTCAGGAGTCTGGGTGGCTTAACTGGGCCCTCTGCTCAGGGTCTCATTCAGATATTGGCCAGGGCTCCAGCTCTCATCTAAGGGCCAATGTCCTTTTCTGAGCTCACAGACTGTTGGCCCAATTTGCTTCCTTGCAGCTGTGAAGCTCATGTGGTTTATTCTCCAAAGCTAGCAACGAAGAGAGAGAAATTCAGCTGCATCAAGTTGCTAACCTCTATGCCCGAAATTTAAGGAATCACCTCACTATTAGTTCATCTCTCTTTTGATTAACTTAAAACCAGTAATTGGAGACCTTAATTACATCTGCACAATCCATTCACCTTTGCCCAAAAGCATCTGGGAGTTATATCCAATCACCTTGGCCATTGGCTAGTAGCAAGTTATGGGCCCCACACACACTCAAAAGAAGGAGCTTACACAAAGGCATGGAGACAGGGAGCAGGATCACAGCCTTCTTAGAATCCTGCCAATGACAGATTTGAAGAGTTGAGATCACTAGAGTCTAGAGCTGGAGAGGCAAAGAACAATTCGTCTATCCAGTAGGTAGAAGTAACTGGGGAGAATGTCTGGCACAAGTTCTGTCGCAGGCTGGCTCACGGTGGCATGACACCTACAAGTGAAGCCTGTGTTTGAAGGGCCTGGGCCCAGGTAAACACACGAGGCACCCATCCAACATAGACAAGTGCAGAGAGCAAGAGGGGAAAATGTTCTCCCCAAAGAAGACTGTACAGATAGAAGATATGAATAGAGAAAAAGGACTCGCAGTTTGAAAACTGCGGGAAAGGAGGGGATTTTCTCCATAGCACCCACCTGGGAATACCAAAATACTCTTTTCCTCCTTTTGTTTCAGTTTTTCAATTACCGTAAGCTTTTCTCTCACAGCTTTATTTTAACTTTAATGATCACACATATATCACACAAATATAACTGATATGCAGGGATATTTTTCGAAAGATATAAACAGCCTGGTCGAGAAAGTCAGCAGAGAAAAACTATCAAGTAAACTAAAATAGACAAGATAATTAGAGAGAAGATATACACAGCAATAAATTTGAATCTTAAAGAAATTTTCAGCTAACAAATCTGTTATATTTTCATGCGCAATAACAGAAGTTAAAGCAAAATTGAGTTAATAAAAAATTAATTATTTTTGAACAAAAACAGATTTTCAACACAAAATCTCTCTGAAACTGCTGCTCCCTTGCCTCTGCTGTAATTTTGGAAGGATTCGTGCTTGTAGGATTCTGCCTGTCCCCAGCAGTGACACACCTTCCCACCCCAGGATACATAAAACTGGGGCACAGAGCAGACGGAATTTTCAGCTCTGCTCATCAGCAGGTTGACCTGCTTGTTCCAAGCAATTTTGTGGATTTAAGACTCTGGTGTCTGGCTGGACTCATAGCACCCGGGTGCTTTGCAATTTGTATGGAATTCTAAAATTCCAGGCTCTGCTTGTTGCCTAGATCTTTAGTAATAACAGCAATAAAAAAGTAATAATGCCCACATGTATTAAGCATTTATGAAGCTACATTAATTAAGCATATATTGTGTTTATGTCGTTTGCAGTTAGTGGCACTGGCTTAATGAAATAGGGATAGTATTTTTTAAAGAACTTGATATATTTCCATCCTCAAATTGTGTTTCACTGGAAACCGCTCCTCCTCCAGGGCTGGACAGGATACCTAATGCCCTCACAGAAGAAAAGGTGGGTTAGCAAGTTAATAGACTTAAAAGTCAGAGTCCTGCTTTAGACCAATCAGAATGATGCATGAAGATCCATTGTACAGACAAAAGGGAAGCCCATTCCGAAGAGAAAGGACATACCAGCTTCTGGAGAATTTCAAAAAGGAAAAGGCTGGATGAGATGGGGAGGATAGGGAAATAGTTCTACATTTGTGTCTGGAACTTTCCTTTCTGGGCACTGGCCTTGAAAGAATGTAGCATAATAAATAGGTATTGGGTGAATATAAGAAAAGAGAGCTCTGGGTTCTAAATCCCATCTAGATTCTGGGCAAGGCCACATCCTATTAAACTTGGTAGTTCCCTGTGGTAAGGACTAGCAAGATCTTGGGGATAAATCTTTCTGAGTCCCACTTATATTCCTAAATTATGAATGAGATCCAGAGGTACCTGGAGCCTCCAGAAAGGGCCCTTAGCAGGAAGCTGGACTGAAAGCCAACTGGGCTGCCCTGGGGCCAGCTTGGCAAGGGAAGAGGTGACTGCTGCAGAGGCTAGGACAGACAGATGGCAGACCTGGCAGAGACTCAGAGGGACCACTTTACCAGTGCGAGGCGAGCTGAGGTGACCAGCCAGAAAGAGCTCCAGGATCTGGCCAGAATGGCCTTGACCTAAAGATATCACCTGCAGGCCACAGGTATACTGGAAGGGATGCCCACTCCCTATTATCCCTTTTCCTCTGCTTCTCTCAGGCCCCATGTACCAGTCATTCATTCATTTGGAGTTTGAACAAAAAGCTAACTCAAACTTTCTCTATCCTCTTCAAATATCTCATCTTTGCCCTCTTTTGTTACTCTCCAAAGACAGCCTTGCTCTTAGTTCACAGAGAAAATAAGAGCCACCAGATAGTAAAATGCAAATCAGATAATGTCTCTTTGCTTAAAACACCTGTCAATGACTTCTCATTGCTCTTAGGATAAACACCAAAATCCTGAAGGTAGCTACAAGGGTTTGATTGGGCTTTTACTCCCCTTGCAGCTTCAACTCCTGTCATTTCTCTCCTTTCTCTCTGACCTGCAGTTTCATGTTAATTTCTACCACAGGGATTTTTAAAAAATATGCTATTCCTTCTTTAAAGAATAATCTTCCCTCCCCACCTTGGCCTACTTAATTCCTCTTTGTCTTTCAGAGCCCTACTCATTGCTGGCAAGAGATCAGTCATCCCCTTTAGATACTCTCACAGCACTTTCTCATAATGGCACATCCTGAGTAAACATATTTATTTAATATTGCGTAGGTAAGCCAATAGTATTATATCAACTAATTTCATTTGGAATAACAAGTCCCATGCACTAGCTAAGTAACATCACCCCATTATCTAACTACATATTTTCATAATTTTAAGTGCTGAAAAGCAGTCAACTTTTCTTCATCAAGCATCTCGTAACCTGTTCCTTGCCTTCTACCTGATGTACAATTTGTCACAAAGGCACTGGGTGAAAGTCATGTGACACCGCAAGGAAAACAGGAAAAAGTACAGGAGACACATTTCATGATTTATCGAGAAGTGACAAGAATATAATTTACCATTACATCTATATATAGCATTTGATATAAAAATACTTGCCTCTAGGGTACCTAAAATCCTGGTCTATTGAAAGTACTGAATTTACCAATCAATAACTCAGCTAGTATATTTAATGTATATATTTTTAGGAAAATAGGACCCAAAGATGTAATCACACATCATTCTCTCTAACCCTTTACTTTCTCCATATCAGCTCGCCCCATATCTTAGCTTGGAGTTGAGAGGTCATCTCAGCAGCCTGTTCCTGGCCTTCCTATTGGCTGGAGGCCAAAGCCTCCCTCAGCTGCCTGTGTCCAGTGGCTGCTGTAATAATGATGTCTCAGCTTCAGGGGGTCTATTTCCAGGCCGTGTGAGCTAATTAAAACGCAGGCCTTCATTTGCCTTTCTGGCAATCCCTGATCAGTGTGACAGGCCTATGCCACCCTCTCCATTCTAATTTTAGTTCTCCTCTAGTGTTTTCTCTTCTTTGCAGAAAAGCATCCTATGCTGCTAAGCACTTACAGGCTTTTGTTTTTGTTATTTCTCCCACTTGGAAAGAAGCACTTTTCCACTTTACTCCTTTTAGATTTTCTCCTCCCATCAGTTTTCTCCCGCAGGAGGTGATGGTTTGAAACTACTAACAAAACTGGAGATAATTAGTTACCCAGGGTAGTTGACTTGCTTAGCAGGTACCCTTGAGAAAGCGCTAATGCACAAAATTCTTCATATGGAAACAACTTTGTGGACACAGTTTTCTATAAAGATAGAGAACACCTGTTATTACTGGTGATGCTCAGCTTCTTTTCCTCAGCAATTCACAACACAACTCTCCAGAGTTCAGAACTCATAATTCACTCACGGTAGGCTAAGGTCCTATTTTTCAGTCTTTTAAAATGGATACTCTTTACTTCGTTTTTTTTTTTTTTTTTTTTTTTTTGAGGC
>NW_016811518.1:0-1920 GCF_001698545.2 Rhinopithecus bieti | reverse complement strand
GGGGGACAGGCAGGGACAGTGGGGGGACAGGCAGGGACAGTGGGGGAACAGGCAGGGACAGTGCAAGAATGAGCAGGGACAGTAGGGGGATGGGCAGGGACAGTGAGGGGATGGGCAGGGACAGTGATGGGGACGGGCAGGGACACAGAGGGGGACAGGCAGGGACACGGAGGGGGACAGGCAGGGACAGTGTGGGGTGGGCAAGGATAGTGGGGGGACGGGCAGGGACAGCGGGGGGATGGGCAGGTCCAGTGTGGGGGTGCAGAGAATGTGCAGGGACAGTGGGGGATGGGCAGGTACAGTGCAGGGGTGCGGGGAATGTGCAAGGACTTTGTAGGGGTTGGGGAATGGGCAGGGACAGTGTGGCGTATGGGCAGGGACATTGGGGGGGACAGGGAGGGACACTGCAGGAGATGGGCAGGGATAGCATGGGGGATGGGCAGGGACAGTGCGGGGGTATGGGGAATGTACAGGGACCATGCGGGAATGGGCAGGGACAGTGCAGGGGCCACTCCAGTGCACAGGAGCTGCAGTTCCTAGAGCAGAAGGAACGGCCCTGCACACCTGGCTCCCTGGGAAGGGAAAGGGAGGAGCCACCTGGCTGAAATCAGCGTCTTAACACACCCCACCTCTTCCCCAGCAGTCACAGGTCCAGCCCCACCTGCCCTCCTTGGGCCTTGCTGCCAATCCCGGCCCATCGTCCCGCCACAGAAGCCCAAGGGTTCCCTGGCAGCAGTATGGTCCCTCACAGGCCATAAAGGGGGGTCTTCTCCTCCCCAGACACCCCCAACAGCTGCTGCTCCCAGGGAGCCCGTGGCCACGTCCTGCAGGAGCCAAACGCTAGGCAGCCGGCCTGGGGGTGCCCCTGCCCCGGGAACCCCTCCCTCACCAGCAGGACCTGCCCCCAGCCTCAAGGGGTTTTCTGCCCAGAGGGGAGTCTAGGGCTCCCACTGTGCCTGCTCCTGCCATGGCAGGGGCACCCCTACACCCTCCCCAGACCCAGATCCTGCCATGCTCTGCTAAGACCCAGCAAAGCTGGCCACCTTCTTCTGCCCACACCACTGACATCTTCATCCACACCAGGTGACCTGGACCACACAGACAGGCCCACCCATCAGCCTGCCCAAGCAAATGGGGCCATATGTGGACTGGCCAGGGGGGACACTGTGACCCTCTACTGGAGATGGGGAGACAAGGCCAGACCCAGGGGGGTGACTGCTTCCCGAGGCAGGCTTCCATGAGGCCAAGAAGCTCACTCCAGCCCAGACCAAGGCTTCTGGGGCAGGGGGAGTCCTGAGACCTCAGCCCCTCCCTCGGATGTAGGCCAGTCCAAGTTTCCCAAATCCCAGTGGGGACCACCCACCTTCCAGGAGGCACTGGCTGCTAAGAAATGAGCTGGGATGGCCGGGCGCGGTGGCTCAAGCCTGTAATCCCAGCACTTTGGGAGGCCGAGGCGGGTGGATCTCGAGGTCAGGAGATCGAGACCATCCTGGCTAACACGGTGAAACCCCGTCTCTACTAAAAAATACAAAAAACTAGCCGGGCGAGGTGGCGGGCGCCTGTAGTCCCAGCTACTCGAGAGGCTGAGGCAGGAGAATGGCGTAAACCCGGGAGGCGGAGCTTGCAGTGAAATGAGATCCGGCCATTGCACTCCACCCTGGGTAACAGAGCAAGACTCCATCTCAAAAAAAAAAAAAAAGAAATGAGCTGGGCAGGGGCTGGGGCCCCACCTGGGGTCCTCTCCCACTGGAATGGCCAAGCAGCCCAGCCCTGGGGGACGCAGGAGCCTTGGGAAGGTGCTGGAACCTTGTTGCTCACAGGCCCTTCCCTGGCCTCCCCAAATCCCCCCAGAATAAAGAGTTACAGCAACGAAAGCCCCAGGTTCCTCAAACCTGCCAGGACCATGTCCCAAGCCCTTTT
>NW_016811517.1:6666-8135 GCF_001698545.2 Rhinopithecus bieti | reverse complement strand
GTTGCCCAGGCTGGAGTGCAGTGGCGCGATCTCAGCTCACTGCAAACTCCGCCTCCCGGGTTTAGGCCATTCTCCTGCCTCAGCCTCCCAAGTAGCTGGGACTACGGGTGCCCGCTACCACGCCTGGCTAATTTTTTGTATTTTTAGTAGAGAAGGGGTTTCACTGCATTAGCCAGGATAGTTTCTATCTCCTGACCTCGTGATCCGCCCTCCTCGGCCTCCCAAAGTGCTGGGATTACAGGCATGAGCCATCGCGCCCTGCCGACGCTGCCTTTTTTAGCAGGACAGATTCTGGACTGGGAGCATCTTCCAGCCAAGTATCAGGGCTGCCAGGCCGGGAGCCAGTGTTGTGCACTGACCTAGAACACAGGGAACTGACGTCTCCGCTCAGGGCTTGTCTCTCAGGCGCCTCCTGTGCTCTGGGGCAGTGGTCCCTGAGGCAGTGACAGGATGTGGAAACCTCCGGAAGGAAGTGGGTGACTGGTCTGTGAGCTGCTGCACCTTGGCGGGGGAGGGGTCATACCAGTTGGTTGCTTAGAGAAACTGTGTTGTTTTTTTTTTTTTTTTTTTTTAAAAAAAAAAAAAAAAAAAAAGCGTTGCAGCAGGGGAATTTGTCATCTCACCTTTCATTTCTCTAGAAGTTTCCAAGGATCACTTGTGTCTCGTCCGTGGGAAGACCAGGGGAGCCGAGAAGGCCTTGGTGTGGAATTCTGAGAGCTGATTCCTGCCTTGTCTTCCCCACACTGTCCCTGGAGAAATCCGAGAAGAGCAGAGCGGAGGGAGCCCCAGACACGGTAACCAGCCCCCAGCCTCAGGGGACAACGAGGGCGGGAGGCAGGGTCCTGAGGCCGTCCTGGCCTTTCTTCAGAAAAAACCCCTTTCTGTGGCCGATCACCCCTTCGCCAAGGAGCCTGTGTTTGTTCCTGATAGAAAACGGTTTGCTTAGGCCGGGCACAGTGGCTCATGTCTGTAATCCCAGCACTTGGGGAGGCTGAGGCGGGAGGATTTCTTGAGGCCAGGAATTTGAGAGCAGCCTGGGCAACATGGCGAAACCCCTGTCTCTACTTTAAAAAAAAAGAAAATTAGGCTGGGTATAGTGGCTCACGCCTGTAATCCCAGCACTTTGGGAGGCTGAGGCGGGCGGATCACGAGGTAAAGAATTTGAGACCAACCTGGCCAGCATGGTGAAACCCCATCTGTATTAAAAGTACAAAAATTAGCTGGGTGTGGTGGTGGGCGCCTGTAATCCCAGCTACTGGGGAGGCTGTGGCAGGAGAATCGCTTGAACCCGGGAGGCAGAGGTTGCAGTGAGCCGAGATCGTGCCACTGCACTCCAGCCTGGGCGACAGAGCAAGACCCTGTCTCAAAAAAAATAAAAAGGAAAAAGAAAACCGTTTGCTGTGATGGGAACTCTGCCTGTCCACAGGGCTCTTCAGAAGATGTTAACTTCCACTGCACCTTTTTTTTTT
>NW_016811517.1:0-3550 GCF_001698545.2 Rhinopithecus bieti | reverse complement strand
AAAAAAACAAAAAAAATTATTTTGTAGAGACGAGGTCTCGCCATGTTGCTCAGGCCGACCTCAAACTCCTGGACGCAAGCCATCTACCCACCTCACCCTCTCAAAGTCCTTACAGGCGTGAGCCACTGTGCTTGGCCTGTCCACACCTTACATTTAACCCTACAGGATCCATTCCCAACAGGCGGGCGCCTGTAGTCCCAGCTACTCGGGAGGCTGAGGCAGGAGAATGGCGTAAACCCGGGAGGCGGAGTTTGCAGTGAGCTGAGATCCGGCCACTGCACTCCAGCCAGGGCGACAGAGCGAGACTCCGTCTCAAAAAAACAAAAAAAATTATTTTGTAGAGACGAGGTCTCGCCATGTTGCTCAGGCCGACCTCAAACTCCTGGACGCAAGCCATCTACCCACCTCACCCTCTCAAAGTCCTTACAGGCGTGAGCCACTGTGCTTGGCCTGTCCACACCTTACATTTAACCCTACAGGATCCATTCCCAACAGGCGGGCGCCTGTAGTCCCAGCTACTCGGGAGGCTGAGGCAGGAGAATGGCGTAAACCCGGGAGGCGGAGTTTGCAGTGAGCTGAGATCCGGCCACTGCACTCCAGCCAGGGCGACAGAGCGAGACTCCGTCTCAAAAAAACAAAAAAAATTATTTTGTAGAGACGAGGTCTCGCCATGTTGCTCAGGCCGACCTCAAACTCCTGGACGCAAGCCATCTACCCACCTCACCCTCTCAAAGTCCTTACAGGCGTGAGCCACTGTGCTTGGCCTGTCCACACCTTACATTTAACCCTACAGGATCCATTCCCAACAGGCGGGCGCCTGTAGTCCCAGCTACTCGGGAGGCTGAGGCAGGAGAATGGCGTAAACCCGGGAGGCGGAGCTTGCAGTGAGCTGAGATCTGACCACTGCACTCCAGCCAGGGCGACAGAGCGAGACTCTGTCTCAAAAAAAAAAAATGAGGTGGGGTTGGGATGTACCAGAACATGATGAATGTGTGTTTATTTCTTGGGAGCGTTGCATGGAGCCCAGTGGGCCTGGGCATGCGTGGGCCTCACTCCCTCTCCCCTTTCTGACTCCCCTTTCTGCTGGGTCCTCTTCATGCTGTGGTGAGGACCCCTGCCCTGCCCAATGCCCTGCATGGGCCTTGCCCCAAGTGTCACAGTCAAGTCTGCCAGTCCAGGAGGTGCACCCAGCAGAGCAGGGTGGGGTCTGCATCCACTCTGGGCCTGCCACGGTGCTGGCGTCCTGGTAGTGACAACGGTGTTGGCAGTGACAGGCCCTGTGTGCTGAGTGTGAACCTGGCACATGCGCGGTGTGTGATCCAGGTCGTCCCTCCGCCCTGTGCAGGATGGACTCTGTCTCTCTCCCCTGAGGATTCTCAGGGGAGTCGGCGGATGCTGGGGCCCCACGCCAGAGCAACCCCCAGGTGTCTTACAAGTCACCGCTCAGGTGTGCGTGAGACTTGGGCTGGCACCTGGAAGTTTCCTCATGTATACGGTGCCTTGAGGTGGACAGCTGCCCCTGGAATCACCCAGCATCTCGCCATGTGATCCAACATGGAAGGGGGTCTTTGCAGATGAAATCAAGCAAAGAGGGATCACACCAATCGCAGGGGTCCCTGACCCAGTGACCAGTGACTTGGGCACAGCGGACAACGCTGCCATGACAGAGATTCATTTGTCAGCTCTGGGGCCGCACGTCCGCGACGAAGGTGTGGGCAGGGCTGGGTCCCTCTGAGGCCGAGGGGCATCTGCCAGGCTTCTCTCTGCTCCTGGCGGTGGCCAGCCTCCTGGGCCCTTCGCTTGTGGAAGCATCACCCCCATCTCTGCCTCTGTTCTCACATAGCTGTCTCCCCCGTATCTGCCTCACTCATAAGGACATTTGTCTCTGACTGTGGGGCCACCCAAGTAATCCAAGATGACATCCCTCAAGACCTTTTTCCACCTAGGCTGCCATGCACAGGCTGCGGGCATTGGGGCGTGGCTTCTTTGTGGAGGCCACAGTCCGGCCTGCGTAGTCCCCTATAACCAGCATCTTAGCCCCCACACTCAAGCCCCAGAGTGCCAGGTAGCAGCAAGTCCAGGCCCCAGCCAGGTAGCAGCACCGGGGAAGATCCGGCCCCTGCGGGTTCTTGGGGTCCGGCTCTCTGCACCTTCTGCTGTGAGCCAGTCAGGCCTCGCCATGTGCAGTTCTGTTCTGTCCACTGAGGAGGTGGCCCCCTTTGGGTGAAACTCCTTAAAGTCAGAAGTCCAGGGGATGTTTTGAACCCTGCCACTAGGGGCTGGGTGCAGTGGCTCAGGCCTGTAAGCCCAGCACTTTGGGAGGCAGAGGTGGGAGGATCACGTGAGCCCAGGAGTTGGAGACCATCCTGGGCAACATAGAGAAACCCCGTTTCTACTAAAAGAAAATTACCCAGCTGTGGTGGTGTGTGTCTGTAGTCTCAGCTAGTCAGGAGGCTAAGGTGGGAGGATCGCTTGGCCCTGGGAGGCAGAGGTTGCAGTGAGCCATGATGGCACCACTGCACTCCAGCCGGGGCAACAGAGTGAGACCCTGTCTCAGAAAATAAAGCAAACAAAAAAAAACAAATCCTGCCGCTTGTGCCGTCAGCACGAGTTTCCGGGAAATTCTGTCACCTCCAGCAGGTCATGATTCCCCTGTGTATTTCAGATCCACGGGAGAGCTGTGGAGCGTGGTGAGTGTTTCGTGGCCTCTCGGGTTGGTCAGCACCCCCAGCCAGCTGGCCCAGGACCCCTTTGCAGAAGCGTTCCAGGAGAGCAGGCGTCACCAAGATGTCCAACCCCTTCCTGAAGCAAGTCTTCAACAAGGACAAGACATTCCGCCCCAAGCGCAAGTTCGAGCCGGGCACCCAGCGCTTCGAGCTGCACAAGAAGGCGCAGGCGTCGCTGAACGCCGGGCTGGACCTGCGGCTAGCCGTGCAGCTGCCCCCGGGCGAGGACCTGAACGACTGGGTGGCCGTTCACGTGGTCGACTTCTTTAACCGCGTCAACCTCATCTACGGCACCATCAGCGACGGCTGCACGGAGCAGTCCTGCCCCGTCATGTCGGGGGGCCCCAAGTACGAGTACCGCTGGCAGGACGAGCATAAGTTCCGGAAGCCCACGGCGCTCTCCGCGCCCAGGTACATGGACCTGCTGATGGACTGGATCGAGGCGCAAATCAACAACGAGGACCTCTTCCCCACCAACGTCGGTGAGTCAGTGGTGAGCAGGGGCTGGGGATACAGAGCCTTCCGGAAAAGTCAGGGAGGCCAAGCACAGTGGCTCACACCCGTAATGCCAGCGCTTTGGGAGGCCGAGCCCAGGGATCACTTGAGCCCAGGAGTTTGAGCTCAGCCTGGGCAACATAGCAAAATCCCATCTCTAGGAAAAATTTTAAAAATTAGCCAAGCATGGTGGTGCACGCCTGTGGTTGCAGCTACTCGGGAGGCTAAGGTGGGAGGATCGCTTGAGGCTAGGAGGTTGAGGCTGCAGTAAACTATGATTGTGCCACTGCACTCCAGCCTGGGCGACAGAGCAAGACCCTGTCTCAAAA
>NW_016811516.1:0-873 GCF_001698545.2 Rhinopithecus bieti | reverse complement strand
TACTGTCTCGCCCACACAGGTCGGCCATGGTTTTGAGACTCCGGGATGGCCGGTCTCCCGCGTGATTTTTCAAGCACTTAGTAGGTGCCAGGCCCCCAGCTACATGCTTCGCATGAATGGTCACTCCCAACCCTCACAACGATTAGTCCCATTTTACAGATGAGGACATTGAGGTTCAGAGAGGTTAAGCAACTTGCCTAAGGTCACAGAGCCTGTGAATGTTGGAGCTGGGATTCAAATTCAGACTTCCCAACTCCAAAGTCCATGGGTCCATTTTATACCCTATGCAGCTCAGGATAAAGAAGAGCTTCCGTTATCCATCAGCTCATTCATTCATTCAAAACCATTTACAGGCGAGGTTCAGTGGCTCACGCTTCTAACCCCAGCACTTTGGGAGGCCAAGGAAGGAGGATAACTTGAGCCCAGGAGTTTGAGACCAGCCTGGGCAACATCACAAAACCCTGTCTCTACAAAAAATAAATCAGTCAGGCGTGGTGGCACAATTGTGTAGTCCCAGCTACTTGAGAGTCTAAGGCAGGAGGACCAAGCTCAGGTGTTCGAGGCTGCAGTGAGCTATGATCATGCCACTGCACTCCAGCCTGGACAAAAGAGCAAGATCCCATCTCACAAAACAAAACAAAACAAAACAAAACATGTGTGAAGTTCCTGCCAGACACTGTAGCAGGCACTGGGGATTCAGCAGAGCGAGACTGACGGGGCCCCAGATGCCTTGGAACTGACATACCACAGTGGGGCGGTGGCTGGGGGAGACAGACGCACAAAACAACCAACAAGATGCTTTCTCTTTTTTCTTTTCTTTTCTTTTCTTTTCTTTTTTTTTTTTTGAGACAGGGTCTTACTCTGTTGCCCAGG
>NW_016811515.1:0-713 GCF_001698545.2 Rhinopithecus bieti | reverse complement strand
AATAAATAAATAAATAAATAAATAAATAAATAAATAAAACATCTAAGGAATCACTATTGTATGACCACAATGCAGAAACATCAGGAAACTCTAATAATATAAAAACGCCACATATGTTCAGAAACACACTACCAAAAAATGACAATGTAAACATAACAAAACACTGTATATGAAAGATTTCTTTAATGCAGAATTCAAATAGATATGTTTGAAGATGAAAGAATATTCATGAGCTGATCGTTCAACATAAGATATAGAAAATAACAATAAAGCCTAAAATACTAGGAAGGAAATTTAAAAGATACAAGGAGAAAAAAAGATACAAATCAAGAAAACAACAGAGAAAAACAAATCCAAGAGTTAGTTATTGAAACAAATCATAAATTAGACAAAGCTCTGGCTAAACTGATCAAGAAAAAGACAGAACATACAAATGAAAAACAAGAAGAGGCCAAGCGTGGTGGCTCATGCCTATAATCCTAGCACTTTAGGAGGCTGAGGCGGGTGGATCACAAGGTCAAGAGATCCAGACCATCCTGGCCAACATGGTGAAACCTCGTCTATACTAAAAATAAAAAAAGTAGCTGGGCATGGTGGTACGTGCCTGTAATCCCAGCTACTCCAGAGGCTGAGGGAGGAGAATCGCTTGAACCCAGGAGGCGGAGGTTGCAGTGAGCTGACATTGCACCACTGCACTCCAGCCTGGTGACAGA
>NW_016811514.1:0-1919 GCF_001698545.2 Rhinopithecus bieti | reverse complement strand
TTCAATGTGCTCCAAAATATCCCATTGCAGAATCCAAGAAAACAATATTAGCAAACTGTTCAGTGAAAAGAAAGGTGTAACACTGTGAGATGTATTCACACATCACAGAGTAGTTTCTCAGAAAGCTTCTTTCTAGTTTTATCTGAGGATAATCCCTTTTCACAATAGGTCTCAGTGTGCTCCCAAATATTCCTTTGCAAATTCCATGAAAACAGTTTTAGAAAACAGCTCCATGAAAAGAAAGGTGTAACTCTGTAAGATGAATTTGCATGTCACAAAGAACTTTCTCAGAAAGGTTCTTTCCAGTTTTTATCTCAGGATATATCTTTTGTTACCATAGGCTTCAATATGATCTGTAATGTCCCCTCTCAGTTTCCACAAAAACAGTGTTACCAAACTGCTCCATGAAAAGAATCATGCAATTCTGTGAGAAGAATTAACACATCAGAAAGTGTTTCCTCAGAAAAATTCATTCTAGTTTTTATATGTTGGTATTTCCTTTTCCACCTTGAGCTTCAATGCACTCCAAAATATCTCTTCGCAGATTCCACGAAAACAGTGTTGGCAAACTGCTAATTGAAAACCATGGTGTAACTCTTTGAGATGAATTCACACATCACTAAGCATTTTCTTAGAAAACTGCATGTTGGTTTTCATCTGAGGATATTTTCTTTGTCACCATAGGCTTCAATGTGCTCCCAAATATCATATTGCAGATTCCACAAAAACAGTGTTATTAAAATGCTCAATGAAAATAATGGTGTATCTCTGTAAGTTGAGTTCAAATATTACAAAGAACTTTCTCAGAAAACTTCTTCCTAGTTTTTGTCTGAGGATATTTCCTTTTCACCATAGGATTCAATGTGATCCCCAATATCCCATCTCAGATTCCCCAAAAAGAATGCTAGCAAACTGACCCAATAAAAGAATCGTGCAACTCATGAGATGAATTCAAAAGTCTCAAAGCAGATTCTCAGAATGACGGTTTCCACTTTTTGTCTGAGGAGATTTCCTTTGTCACCATATGCTTAAATGTGATCCAAAATATCCCTTCTCAGATTTCCCAAAAACAGTGCCACCAAACATCTCCATTAAAAGAACAATGTATCACTGTGAGATGAATTAGCACATCATAAAGCGTTTTTTCAGAAAGCTTCTTTCTAGTTTTTATATGACGGTATTTCCTTTGTCACCTTAAGCTTCAATGCACTCTGAAAAATCCCTTTGAAGATTCCACGAAAACAGTGTTAGCAAACTGCTCAATGAAAAGAACCATGTAACTCTGTGATATAAATTCACACATCTCAAAGCAGTTTCTCAGAAAGCTTCTTTATAGTTTTTATCTGAGAATATTTTCTTTTCACCATAGGCCTCTATGCAATCCTAAATATCCCTTTGCAGATTCCACGAAAACATTGCTAACAAACTGCTCCATGGAAAGAACGGTGTAAGTCTGTGAGATGAATTCACACATCATGAAGAAGTTTCTCAAAAAGTTACTTTCTACTTTTTATCTGAGGATATTTCCATTGTCCTAAATTCCATTGTAGGATTTAATGCCATCCAAAATATCCCTAATCACATCTCCCAATAACTGTGCTACCAAACTGCTCCATGAAAAGAAAGGTACAATTCTGTGAGATGAATTCTCAAATCACAATGCAGTTTCTCAGGAAGTTTCTTTCTAGTTTTTGCCTGAGAATATTTTGTTTGTCACCATAAGCTTCAATGCACTCCAAAATATCTCAATGCACACTCCAAGAAAACACTGTGAGCAAACTGCTCGATGAAAAGAACAGTGTAAGTCTGTGAGATCAATTCACCTATCACAAAGCAGTCTTTCAGAAAACTTCTTTTGGTTTTGTCTGTGGATATTTCCTTTGTCACCATAGGCTTCAAATGCTCTTCCAAATATCCCA
>NW_016811513.1:190724-194610 GCF_001698545.2 Rhinopithecus bieti | reverse complement strand
TTAAAACGTTAACAATAGTCTTACTTTGGGGCTTCATGAAGTTTATCAGATATCCTTAGAGGCAAATTATTTTAAATTTTATTTTAAAATTTTGTAGAGTAAAATTGACTTTTCTACAGTTCTATGAGTTTTAACACATGTATAAATTTGTGTAACTACATCACAATCAGGATAAAAAACAGTCCTATCAATACAGTGAACTCCTTCTTATCTCTTATGTGCAGTCAAATACTCCTATCCAACCCCTGACCACCACTGATCAGGTATCTAACCTTATAGCTTTGCCTTTTTTCTGAATGCCGCATGCTATATAGAGAGAATAACACAGTATATAACCTTTTGGGACTGGCTTCTTTCACTCGGCCCTTCTCTAAGTGCTGTGTGTGACGGTAGTTCTTCCATTTTATTGTTCAATTTTATCCTGTTGTATGGATGCACCAAAGTTTGTTTATTCATTCTCCTGTTGATGGACATTTGAATTTTTTTCATTTTCTTTTTTATTACAAATGAGGACACTGTAATAGACAAATCAAACGACCCCTATTTATCCATACCCCTGTACAATCTCCAGGCCTTGAGAGTAAGAGAAACCTGTGAATATGATGGAATATCCTGTGATTAGGTTGTATTAAATAGCACAATTAAAGAAAGGTAGATTATTCTTAGTGGGTATATTAGTCTGCTCAGGCTGCCATAATAGAACACGAGATTTGGGTAGCTTAAACAACAGAATTTTCTTTCTTTCTTTTTTTTTTCTCACAGCTCTGGAGGCAGGAAGTCTAAGATCAAGGTGCTGTCAGGGTTAGTTTCTGGTGAGGCCTCTCTTCCTGACCAGCAATCTTCTTAGCCTTCATACCGCCTTTTCTTCCATGTGCAGATATCTGTGGCGTCTCTTCCTCTTTTATAAGGACACCATTCCTATTGGATTAGGACTCCACCTTTATGATCTCATGTAACTTTTACTATCTTCTTAAAGGCCTTATCTATAAATATAGTCATATTGGGGCTGAGAACTTCAACATATACATTTTGGGGTAGAAGGACACAATTCAGTTCAAAATAGTGGGTCAGAACTAATTAATTGAGCCCTTAAAAGAGATATGATCCTTCCTGTTAAAGAAAGATTTAAAAGTGAAAGGGATTTGATGCAAGAGAGAGTCTCCATACCTGACTCTGAAGAGGGAGGGACCATATGGAAAGGAATGTAGGCAGCCTCTAGGAGCTGAGAGTGGCCACCTGCTGGCAGTTAGCAAAGAACCAGGGACCCAGTCCTAAACCGCAAGAAACTAAATTCCACCACAACCACATGGACTTATGAGAGAATCCTGAGCTCCAGCTGAGAACACAGCCTGATTGACACCTGGATTTTAGCCTTGTGTGACCCTGAGCAGAGAACCCATCCATGCTGTGCCTGGGCTCCTGACCTGACCTATAGACACTGAGCTAATAAGTAGACACTATTTTAAGCTGTAAAGAGTGTGGTGTCTTGTTGTAAAGCAAGATTTCTTTCTCTTTTTTTGATACAGGATATCATTCTCTCACTCAGGCTGAAGTGCAGTGGCATGACCGTAGTTCACTGCAGCCTCAACCTCTTGGGTTCAAGTCATCCCCTCCCTCAGCCTGTCAAGTAGCTGGGACTACAGGTGTGCCACCACTCCCAGCTAATCTTTTAATTTTGTAGAGGTGGAGTCTCACTATATTGTCCAGACTGATCTCAAATTCCTGGGCTCAATCAATCCTCCCATGTAGTCCTCCCCAATTCTGGGATTACAGATGTAAGCCACCATTCCCAGCCTTAGTAGTTTTGTCTTTACATATAAATTTTCCTATCAGTTTGTGGATATCTTTGCATATTAAAAAAGCTTACTGAGATTTTAGTGGGATTGCATTAAATCTTTAGATCACATTGGAAAGAATAGGCATTTTAGCTATCTTGAGTCTTCTAATCATAAACACAAATTTCCTCTAATTATGTTTATCTTCTTTGGTTTCTTTCATTAGTGTTTTTTCAGGTTTTTGTGTAAGTCTTAAATATATTTTATCAGATTTATACCAAAGTATTTTGATGTTTTGGAGCCACTACTAATATTTCAGATTTCCTAACTTGAAACGCAAATTCTTGATTGCCACTATATAGTAAAGCCATTTAGTATCATACATTGACCTTGCTTCTGAGCCCTTGCTCAACTTGTTTATCATACCAGGAGTTGTGTTATCCTGTTTTGTTTTTACAACTCTTATATTTTCTGCATTTCTTAATTTTCTTGACTTAATTCCATAAATTTTCTCTGTAAAGTTCACACAAATATTTGTTAAATTTATTTCCAGAAACTTGCTATTTTTAATCCTATTGTAAATGGTATTTAAAAATATATTTAAATTCTTGTTCTTCGTAAATAGATATGCAATTAACTTTGTTATAAGGAATAAATATCTAGAAAAAATTAACTTTCTTATTATTACTTATACTTTTTACTGCAGATTGTTTTGTATTGTCTATATACACATTCATATCATTTGTAAAAATGACAATTGTTTATAATTCCAATATATATATATATGTTTTTTACTCTTTGTCTTATTGTGGACGTGAAGACCTGCAAGATAAGGTTGAGTAGTTGTTTACAGCATCCTCGCCTCAAATGTAGATCTTTCAAAGTGTCACTCTTTAGTAGGTTAAAACATTTCCTTTCTATTCCTAAGTCATGAAGAAGATTTTTTTTCCTTTTTAAATCCTGCTTGTGTGTTCAATTTTATCAAGTGTTTTATTATAAAGATTATATGAATTTTCTCTTAGAATAATGCAATAATTTATAGTAGCTGCCTTTCTAATGGTAAATTAGCCTACTCCAAGAGTATTATTATTTTTATATTACAGATCAGGTTTGCTATTAATATATCTAAAATTTTTGCATCAATGTTCATGAGTGAGATTGGCCTATAATTTACTATTCTTGTACATTTTCTCCCGGGTCTCTGTATCAGGCAGCTGGCAGCACAAAACCAAGTCTGGCATGCTCCTTTTCACTCGCCTCTGGAAAAGTGTGTGAGAAATTAGAATCATTTGTTCTTAACGTTTGAGACCACTTATTATGAAGCCACCTTTTGTTCATTCTCCAGGTAGCATTCCTTGCAGTTCCTGAGAGTATGCAGGGTGTGAGAGAGCTTTACCTCTAGTTTTCCCTCATCCTGAGAAGGTAGCCCATGTGGTAAAAAGAGTCATGAGGGAAGAATTCCTATTAGTCGTCAGGCTTGGGCAGGTCTGCACTTGGCCCTTTGTACCCTAAACCAAGATTTTGAAAACTTAATGTCAAATTTAGTAAATGCTCTCAGAGTAAAATTGGCTTCCATGCTCAAATCAATTATCTAGTGCCAGTTTACATTTAGATGTGGTCTTATCACTTTTTCCTGTTTTATCAGCTTGTCAATGTTTTGAGAAAGTTACTTTTCATATTTCATCTGGCACTTTCGGTTGTTTTCAGAAAGTTGCTCAGTCCAAACACCCGGGGAGCCCTGGCACCAAAATTAAAGTTAGATTTGCACTAAATTTCTATGAACTTTAATGTTTCCTTTCTAGACAAGAATTCGTTTTGGGTTGAGAACAATTTCAATTTACTTCAGCCCCACTTATATGCCAGCCATCATGTTGGGATATGGATGATACATTGATGAATAAGGTCTTCAGAACTTTGCATTTCAACAGATGCAATAAACATCTAGGATTAGCAAAAACATCAATTCTTTTACATTACTTTTTAAAAAAGTAGACCTGTCTGTTTCTATTTATCATTTAATTCTTCATAATTGATTTTCTTTCTTTCTTTCCTTCCTTCCTTCCTTCCTTCCTTCCTTCCTTCCTTCCTTCCTTCCTTTCTTTCTTTCTTTC
>NW_016811513.1:186279-188902 GCF_001698545.2 Rhinopithecus bieti | reverse complement strand
AAGAAATTAAAAAAAAAAAAAATTGACTAAAACTCTACTGAGACCAGCTTGGTCGTGGAGACCCTAACCCAGTGGCGCTAGAGGAATTAAAGATGCACACACAGAAATATAGGATGTGGAGTGGGAAATCAGGGGTCTCACAGCCTTCAGAGGTGAGAACCCCCGAACAGAGATTTACCCACATATTTATTGACAGCAAGTCAGTGATAAGCATTATTTCTATAGATTATAGATTTACTAAAAGTATTCCTTACAGGAAACAAAGGGTTAGGCTCTGGCTAGTTATCTGCAGCAGGAGCGTGTCCTTAAGGCACAGATTGCTCATGCTACTGTTTGTGGTTCAGGAATGCCTTTAAGCAGTTTTCTGCCTTGGGTGGGCCAGGTGTTCCTTGCCCTCATTCCCGTAAACCCACAACCTTCCAACATGAGCATTATGGCCATCACGAACCTGTCACAGTGCAGCAGAGAATTTGTTTATGGCCAGTTTTGGGGCCAGTTTATGGCCAGATTTGGGGGCTTATCCCCAGCAAAACTCCTTTTCCCTGTAGGCATTTTATGAAAAAGTATAAATAACAGATACTTCATCTTTGTTCTACCGAAGGAAAGAAAATGAGAAACAAAAGTATACTGAAGAAAAAGGTCATAGGAAAGTGAGGATAAAGATACCAGGACAAAATATAATGATGTCCCCTTTGGACCTCAGTGCTTATACATGGAGAAGAGAATTTTGACATGATTTTTCTGCGTATTTGGAAAATCTTTTATTGGCATGTTCACCAGTAAGGGAGATATTTCTGGAAGATCAATTGTAAATAAACTTTGTTAAACGAGACAATAGACTTGATTAAGTTACATCATGTATAAAATATTTATGTTACATATTAAGTGTCCAGTTAATAAATATTAATTTATTATCTCTCTCTCTCTCTGTCCCTTCTCTATGTCTTTATTCTTTACAGCTATTTTATTTTCTCTGAAAGTTCTGATCTTGTACAGAAAGTACTATTTGGGTCATTAGTTAAATCTGTGTTTATATTCTGATAAAAAATTGTGTTTCTATCCTGATATTATGAAATTGTGTTTATATCTTGATATCATGAAAGGTGAAATATCCAAACTGTAAGCCTCAGATTTTTCATCTTAAGAAATGAATTCATAGTACTTTTATAATGTTTTCATATTGTGCTGTACATAGGAAAAATTCTTTTTAAATGTCTGTGTTTTGGTTACAATTATTCAATGGCACATTTGTCAATAAGAAAATAAGCTAAGCAATTAATTTACATGAAATCTTTTATTTTGGTCTCAATCAAGGAAAGATTTCTTGTAGCTTCATGAAAGACCTTGACCAGCCATGAGTATCCATCTAACATGCTCTCTAATTCTTGACCTATGGACACTATGAGATAATAAATGTTTGTTGCTTTAAATCACTAAATTTTGGAGTAATTTGTGACATAGCAATAGATAATGAATAAAAATCTCTTGAGGAATATGCCTAACATTTCAAATATAATTGCCTACAATTTGCCGACGTCTTTAACATTATCTGTAACTGAAAAAAAATCCTAAGCAATTAATGAAGTGTTGTGGGTATGGGTAATGGGAAGAGAATTTGAGAATATAAACAAGACTATCTTCAAGGATATGGATTAATCACTCTCTGCTATTGTTTGTGTGTTTTATTTCAATAGGATTTCAAAGAGAGGCTGTTTGCTTCACTGAAGGAAGTGCCTTTTGACAGAAGATGCAATTTATGTTATATGAGTGATATTTTTCATGGCCAAAAGGACTTGTGATAGCCTGAGAGTCAAAGACAAGCAGGAACACATCTGTAGTCAAACAAGGTCAGGTTTATTTAGTGGACTGCATCAAATGAGAACACCCCCAAATAGGAACTTGGGGCATCTCAGTAATGGAGATTTCACAGGAGTTATTTATGTTTGTGCTTGCGCTTGATATTCCCAAGGCAGATATGGAATGAATTCTGGCTTGGATTGGTTCTTGTCAACAAGGAGGACCGGATTAGCAATCACATTCTTGGTATTCATTGTTCAGGTGGTGCTATAGTCTGTACGTCCCCTCCAAAAGCATGTTGAAATTTAATTGCCAATACAATATATTGTGAGGCAGGACCTTCAAGAGGGATTTGGCTCACTGAAACTCCACCCTCATGAATAGATTAATGTCGTTATCATGGGAGTGGGATAGTTATCATGGGAATGGACTCTTGATAAAAGAGTGAGTTCTGCCTGATTTCCTCTTTCTCTCTCTCGCATGCTCACTTGCCCTTCCACCATATTATGATGCAGCGGGAAGGCCCTCAGCAGATGCTGATGACATTTTTTTTTAACTTCTCAGCCCCCAAAACTGTGAAGAATAATTTCTTTCTTTTATACATTACCTAGTCTGTGCTATTCTGTTATGGCAGAAGACAATAAACTAAGACAGACATCGGGAAAACAACACTGGCTTGGGGACATCATTTATAAGAAAGTGATAATCACTCAGAGAAAAAAAAGATTAGTCATATTTTCAGCTATAGTGTGGCCTTTTGTATAAGCACTGTATACAAAAGTGCTATATCCCATTTGAAACACTTTTTTTTTTTTTTTTTTTTTTT
>NW_016811513.1:170051-182624 GCF_001698545.2 Rhinopithecus bieti | reverse complement strand
GAGATCCGGCCACAGCACTCCAGCCTGGGTGACAGAGCGAGACTCCGTCTCAAAAAAAAAATAAAAAAAAATAATAATAATAGTAATAATTATATAATAATTATATAAACATTATCTGAATTGAATATTCACTTTATTATGTCGAATTCCACATTCATAATACATTTACTAAAGTTCATATAATGAAAACATCCACATAATTTGGAGGTGTATATCTAGATTGTGAATTTGAAGTAAATATATCTTACAGTTTAGTAAGTGTTGTTTTCCCAGATAAGCTGAGGTTTCAGATGCAAGTGTTTTATTAAGAATTTGCTCCCTAGAGAAATCATCAAGGGAGTGAAGGATTCATGATAGAAAAGAGGAAGAAACTAGGTAACTGTATAATTTCATTTGAAGTCTCAGACTCAACACGATCCCACAGGGAGCTCAGGAGCATAAAGTACTCATCAGGCTAGGCATGGTGGCTTATACCTATAATCCCAGCACTTTGGGAGGCTGAGGTGGGTGGATCACTTGAGGTCAGGCATTTGAGACCAGCCTGGGCAACATGGTGAAACCCCGTCTCTTCTTAAAATACAAAATTAGCCAGGCGTGGTGGTGTGTGCCTGTAATTCCAATTACTCCAGAGGCTGAGGCAGGAGAATTGCTTGAACCAAGGAGGCAGAGGCTGCAGTGAGCCGAGATCATGCCACTGCACTCCAGCCTGGGTGACAGAGTGAGACTCCATCTCAAAAAAAAAAAGTACTCATTAAAAGCATTTTGGCTTTCAGGCTTCTGTAATGTCAAATCATTCAGTCATTGGCTATGACTACTATGGGATTGGATGTGGTAATAGAAAATTCCTAGGCACTTCCAGTTTTTCTGTACTGAAAGGAGACAATGGATTACCTGGAGACTTGGAGGGAAGGGTATAAAATTATTAAACATTTCTATCTCTGTGGGCAAGAAGATTCCAATGCCCAAAGAAAATCCTCTGAGGGTTAAATGTACGACGTCTCAGCAGCAAAGCATGCAGAAACTTGGAAAGGGACACACAAAGCTGGTAAGAGGTATATGAGGGTAACTGGGCAGATCACTGACAGTGTCTACTTCACTGGTGTGAAAAAAGCAGGGACTTTTGAGGCAGACATAGATATTCAAGTTCCGGCCTTGCTACTTAACTATATGCTGTTAGGCAAGTTACTTGAATTTTTGACCCATAGCTTCTGTATCTTCAAACTTAAGGCAAAGATGCCTAACCAATTTCATCCAACTTTGTAAGAATTAAGGTATTTAACAAACACAATATGGAGACCATATAACGAGGTATTGTTATTGTGCATTTCAATTCATGAAAACTTACATCTTCCTAAACAACATCTTCCTAAACAAATGTTTAGGTTTTCTAAAATATCCCTCATAAAGGATACAAAATTTCTCTGTAAAAGTTTTGTACATTTTGCATTAGATATTTTCCAAGTACTTGACATTTTTACTCCCATGGCAGATGATACTTCTTAGTTTTATATTTAAGCTTCTTTCCTGATATGTAGACTTAATTAATTTTGTTTTATTAATTAGTATCTGGAAAACTAATTGTTTTTCATCTATTTCCTCAGATTATTTTAGGTTATCCACATGTACAATCACATCATTTGTGAATAATAACAATTTTGTTTCATCCTGTACAAGTTCAATGTATTGTGTGGCAGTAAGGATCTGCAGTACAATGTTGAATGACCATAAAAAACATCATTGGTTCAATAGATATATTTTAAAATTTTAACATTGACTAATACTCTGTAGCAGGTTGAAGAACTTTCTATTACTAGATTGTTAAAAAGTTTGTCTTTTTTTTTTCAATGCTTAATAAATGTTCAGTTTTACAAAGGCTTTCTTTCATATAATTATGTGAATTTTTTTCTCTTACAGTAATGCAATAATTTATATTAGCTGACTTTCTAATGATAAATTAGCTTGTTCCAAGTGTGTTTGTGTATCTGCAATACATATAAATATATTGCAGATTTTCTTTACTATGATTATATGCCTAGGGTTTTTACATCTACGTTCATGAGTGATAAATTGGCTTATACATTGCTCTTTTTGTGCTTTTATCCTTAAGTTTCTTTATCAGGATGTTGGTACCATAAAACTGAATCAGGAATTTTTTTTTTAAAATTTTATCCTCTGGAAAAGTGTGCATGAGATTATAATCACTTTTTCTTGTACATTCGAGACCACTTCTTATAAAGCCATCTTTTGTTCATCATCCAGGCTACATTTCCTGAGAAGAGTGTGAGACAGCTTTGCCTTTCCCCTCCCCAGCTAGGCTACAAGAATTAGCAAATAAAAAATGCAAGAATGCCTAGTTAAATTTGAATTATTTCTCATTGTGTCTAATTATTTGCTAGGGCTCCCATAATAAAGTATCACCAGAACTGGGTATCTTAAAATATCTAATTAATTTTCCTACAATTCCCTGGAGGCTGGAAGTCTAAGATCAAGGGATCAACCCAAGGTTGATTTCGTCCTGAGCCCTCTCTCCCTTGGCCCTGGTAGTGCCATCTTCTCCCTGATCAAATTACTTTGGTGTGTAAAGGTGTCTTAATCCTCCTCTTATTATTAGTATCTGGGTCCAAAAAAGATTCAGGGCCCAACTAATGACCTTTTTTATCCTTAATTACCTCTTTAGAAAATTAAGACCCTATCTTCCCAAATAAATAACAATATGAAGTATGGGGGTTAGAAACTTTAACATGAATTTTGGAAAGATAATTCAACCCGTAACATTTCTATGCAATTTACCATCAAATAAAGGGGAAAAGTGTGTGATATTCCTTGTATGAAAACATTAATTTGATGTTTATCTAAAAATAAAATTATAAATTTCCTAAACCATCTACCTCTCTCTTTAATTAATATTCTCTACCAGGGAATTTAACCTCCTCTTTAACACTTTCCTTGCCTTTGCAGAATTTGCTTATAAAAGTTTTCTTTGCAGTTAGTCCTTTGTTCCCATTTACATTGTATAGTATAGTACATTCTAGCAGAGGTCCCTTCCCAATTTATTTCATTATTTTGCCCTTGAAGACTCATTAATGGAGAAAATATGCCTCAACATTAGCATTATGAGCTGGTATACTGAAATATGTACTAGGCCCAAAGTTAACAATTCTAGGAACTGTCTTCAAATTTGCTTTGAAATAAAGCAAATAATTCTTTCATGTCATAGCCTTACTTTTCCCATTCCTTCCAGAATTGTGTTGCTCTCTTTAAATTTTTAAAAAATGTTTCTCTATCAAAAAAAAGCCATGGTTAATCAATTGTTTATCCCCATCTTCTTGGCCCAATGCTGCAAGAATACTTGTGCCATAGAATGCTAACTAAATGAAATTCTTAAAGTGGTGAAATCCCCAAGTAAATCATAAGCTGAAAAAAATGCCCATAATAATTATCCCATTTTTAAGGTCCAAAATTTTCTTTTTTTTTATTCACAAGTGTGTTTGTCCATTTAAAAAAAACAGCCTTGGATACTTAAAGGAATTCATTTTTCATCAATTCTTTAACACATCAACAAGTTCCCTTAATCAGTGGAGTAAACAATCAATAATACTGGTAGTTTTTTTCCATTGCCATATAATGTTATTGCTTAGAGGATATTGAAAAATGATGAAGAATAAATAAGTAAGCCTTGCTCAGCCAGCTTATCTTAAAAAGTCGGACAAGAATTTTGGAGGGCCTTTCTTTAGAGGTCAAAAAAAAATGGTTATATGGGCCATCCAAGAGCCTTCAAGATAAAATTAAAGATTCTCTTAAATGCATTTGTACAAGAAAGTCAAGGATTTTTTAAATAGGAAATTGGGAAAAATTTGCATTTAACAAAATCACAAAACTCTTTTAATTCTCAGGGTTAAAAAATGTAAGGGCTGAAGTAAAGAGAGCTGTTTTATGACTAATTTACTTCATACGCAATATATTAGGACATCAGAATACTGTTAAATGAAAGGCTTAAGCAGAAATATGGGGGCCAACAACAAGCCAACATTCATCAAAGAATCTCCATTGATTTGCCTTCAACTGTTAAACCATGTTATCGTTAACACTTAGCCTTTTTAGATACGACTGGAAATTAGCTGTTATTGTTTCCCTAAAAAACATCTGTAAAAACTTTACCACAACAGCTGAATGAAAAAGTATTTTTATGGAAAAAACAATTTCACAGAGGGAAAATGTATTCATAATGTCATTATATGCATCTGCGGCCATGGCATAAAAGGTAGGGCATTTAGATGTTTGATAATTTTGTAACAGTAGATAAAACTATTATTTTTTGTCATTATTATTATTGCAGTAGATTTGGTCTTGGCACTTGAAAATTTGCTTCCAGTTTGAGTTGAAAGACTGATGATTATATACAGTGTGAAAAGTCATTACAACTTTTATTGTGATTGTCTTCTTAATTTAAATGTGTTATTTTATCATTGTGTTATTTAAAAATTTGCTATTTTATCATTCATTGTCTTTGGAACTAGCTGAGGAATTCATGCACAGCTGATAATATATGATTGTTTGTATCTGAATTTCCACAATTTTCTGTATTGAATGAACAATTGGGTACTGCACAAAAAGCTTTGAAAGGACTTTTTCCTTATTTAACAGATGTCTACTTTTCACAAATTTCATCATTTTTGCACTTGTGTTTGAGCATCGCAAGGTTCAAATAGACATGAATAAAGAGAGATGATACCAAAAAATTGCAAGAATGAGAGATTGAATTTGAAAATTTCACAGCCAGGCCGGGTGCAGTGGCTCACACCTGTAATCCCCAACACTTTGGGAGGTCGAGGCAGGCAGATCACTTGAGGCTAGGAGTTTGAGGCCAGCCTCATCAACATGGTGAAACACCTTGTCTCTACTAAAAATACAAAAATTAGCTGGGTGCAGTGGTGCACGCCTGTAATCCCAGCTACTTGGGAGGCTGAGGCATGAGAATCACTTGAACCTAGGAGGTGGAGGTTGCAGTGAGCTGAGATGGCACCACTACACTTCAGCTTGGGCAACAGAGCGTGACTCTGTCTCAAAACAAATAAATAAATATCTCACAGCTGGTCAGTGTGTCTGTCACTCACAAGTCTGAACAAGTTTGTAAATAGAGATTGAATGGTGGAAAGGTTGTAAGCTTAACTAACAAATTGAACTGAATATCTGATGCAAAAAAAGGTGAACTACCCATTTTCCTGAAGAGAGAACTGAACTTGTTAGGCACAGACTTCAAAACAAAGCCAGAGCTAATCCTATGTAAGGTTTTGGTTAGTCTGGGGTGTCAGGGATGTCAGAAGTGGTAGTGTTTACGGACCGATGGACTTTCAGCTGTGTTTCCATGGTCACTAGACTAGGGCTGCTGTGTTCCGGTGGACTTTCAGAAGCAAAGCCAGTGAATAGATAGACTTTCTGACTGCGTCTGTCAAGAAGTAAGCAGCTGTCACTGATTGGCTACCTTTTAGGACCAGAGTTTTGTCAGCGATTGGCTGCTTTTCAGAAGTATTGGGGCAGTCACTGATCTGTTCACTTTCAGAAACTTAGTTACTGGAGTGAGGCTGTCATTGACAGGCTGATGATACTGATTAGTAGTTTCATTTAATGGTGGTTACTTATTCATGACTTGGGGCTTTGGCAAAGAACAAACATTTCCTTCCATCAATATTTCCTTTAATTCTAAGTTACTGATTCTGATTTTCCTTCAACTAAACCTGAATGAGAGCCCAGATCTTTATTTGTCGAGGTGTAATTTCAGGTAATGTTGTCTTAAGTAATTTAATTGCCTATTACTGTGATGAAAAAGTAACTCTAAGTGTTGAATGTTTGCAACGTGTTAAATTAAAAAAGCCAAATACAGGACATTTGGAGTTTCCTGATAAAGTCAACACAAGATGCATGACAAAAGCATATAGAGTATATATCCTGTGTATTCAGGATATCTAGCAACTCTAGATGAAGTCCGTGTCTGAGGAAATGTCTTTTAGCACTGAGCTTTCTCAGTAGTGCTCAGGATACACCCTAGATTTCTACGAGTAACAGGGCCCACTGCCCTGAGGGGGAAGAAAGGGAATCGAGTGGAAAGGACTCTGGGCTTGCAGTCCCTGCTTCATTCAGAGTGCTCAGACTTCTTCATGCTTATAAATTAGATTTCTAAGGAAGGCTTCAACTGGGATAAACGGTTGCGTGTCAAAATATTTGGCAATCATCATCTCTTAGTTAGACACAAAATGCATCATGGAGGTCCAGCCTCCAGGGTCCACAATTTCTTCCAGTCCCTTGCTCTGTATATCATGAGAAACTTGAGTTACTGTGGAGTTACCAGCTTCCTAGAAAAAACATAGTAGTTAGAACAGATAAGTGTCTGGGTATTGGGGTAAGCTCAAGTTTACACAAAAGTGATGAAGAGTAGAATCCTAAAAGAGATGTATGATAGCAGATGTG
This sequence comes from Rhinopithecus bieti, assembly GCF_001698545.2. Lineage (NCBI taxonomy): Eukaryota > Metazoa > Chordata > Mammalia > Primates > Cercopithecidae > Rhinopithecus > Rhinopithecus bieti. The sequence goes on along the minus strand of NW_016811513.1, from coordinate 176,159 downwards.
AGATTGAATAGTGAGGATATATAACTTTATGTATGTCACAAATACACAAGCATAGGCAATACATAAACAAAGATATAAGCATATGCTTTAAAAAGAGAGTTTAAGGGAACACAGAACATTTTTTTTCTGATTGGAGAATTTCTGGGTGATTACTTCATTTATTCCTTTAATCTCTTCCCTGGATTTATTAGACTTTGAGTAATTTGAGCTTCCAGTGGTATTTGCAGGAGAGTAGACAAAATACATGCCAGTATATGCATAACACTTGATTTCACCTAACCTATGGCCTCACACAACCTCTCCTGAGATAGCAAATCCTCATCTCCAGCTCAGGCCCCTTTCCTGATAGCCAAATTCACATTTTCTATTTCCCACTGAACATCTTCACCTAGACAGCCAGTACAATGTTGCCATCTGTGTGGCCCACACTGATCTCATCTGCCACACACTTCCTTACCTGTGGAGATTTGAATTAATTACCACCAACTCATCCTTCTCTTTTATCTTCGATCTCAGCTAAGAGGAATGGCTTCTACCTAGCCATCCAACCTCAGGACTTAGTCATTATAGACTCTCTCTTACCCTCTCACATAGTCAATAACTTTAAAAAACTGAAACCTGTCTCCTCCTCATCATCATCACACCCACAGCCTAAATCAAGTGGCTTTGTACTTCCTTTCATTTTGTTTACTTAGGGTTTCCCTAAGTATATGTTCAATAAATGTTTAAAGAATGAATGAATGAGCCAACATATGAAAATGTGACAGGGGAGCAAAGTGGTGGAAAAGAAGGCTCCACCAATCTGCCCCCACACAAAGATATAAATTTAACGACTATCTATACAAGAAAAACATGTTCATAAGAACTGAAAATCAAGTGATCTTAATTTAATATCACTGAATGAAGCACTGAAAAGGTAAGAAAAATAGTCTTGAGTCACCAATGCTATCCCTTTACCATCCCCCAGCAGTGGCAGTGTGGTGCAGACAGCATCTCTGGGTGTTAGGGGAGGAAGATCACAGCAATTGTGAAGCATTGATCACAGTGCTGCCTAGCTATAAAAGACATGAAAACTGGACCAAACTCAGTTGATGCCTGTCCATGAAGGAAGCATTTAAGTCAGTCCTAGTAAGAGGGGAATTGTGATTTTAGTGGTCCAAACTTGAGTTTCCACAAACCTCATCACCACGGTCTAAAGTGCCCTGGGGCCCTAATAAACTTGAAAGCACAAGTACTCCAACTTTTAGGTGAACCTAGTGCTGAACTGGGCCTGGAACCAAGGACTCAGATGGTTGGGTGAGGGGGACATATGGCCTACTGAGACACAAACCAGGGTGGCTAAGGGAGTTGTGACATCACTCCCCTAACTCCAGGCTGAAAAGCTTGTGACTCCAAAAGAGACCCCTTCTTTCCATTTGAGGAGTGGAAGGGAGAGACTGGGGAGGACTTTGTCTTGCATCTTGGATACCAGTTCAGCTGCAGCAGAATAGGAGACAAGTCAGAGTCATGAGGCCCTCTTAATAAGCCCTAGCTCCTGGATGACGTTCCTAGATATGTTCTGAGCCAGAAGGTAACCTGCTGCCTTGAAGGGAAGAACCTATTCCTGGCAAGATTTGTCAATTGCCAACTGAAGAGACCTTGTACCTTGAATAACCAGCAATGACACCAAGGTACTACACAGAGGGCCTTGGGAGAGACCCTGAGACCTGCTGGCCTCAGGTGAGGCTAAGCACATTCCCAGCTGTAGTGGCTATTTGGCAAGGCTCCTTCTGCTTGAGAAAAACAGAGGAAAAAGTAAAGGTGACTTTGTCTTGCACTTTAGGTACCTGCTTGGCTACAACAGGATAGAGTACCAAGTGGGGTCTTGAGGTCCGCGATTCCAGAACTTGGCTCTTGGATGGCATTTCTGGACCTGCCTTGAGCCAGAGGGGAGCCCACTGCCTTGAAGGGTAAATCCCAGGCTAGGCAGAATTCACTGCAAGTTGACTCAAGAGCCCTTGGACCTTAAGGGAACGTTGGCAGTAGTCTGATAGTACTTCTTGTGGCCAGTGATGGCAGTTGGCATAGCGTGAGGCTCCTCTGCCTTTTGAAAAGGGAGGGAAGAGTGGGAAGGACTATGTCTTGTGGTCTGAATGTCAGTTCAACTGCAGTACAATAGAACAGCATATAGATTACTCAGATTTTTGACTCCAGTTCCTGGCTCCTGGATGGAACCTTTAGACCCATCTGGGCATGAGGGGAACTTGCCACTCTGAAGGGAAGAACACAGGCCTGCCTGACTTTGCCACCTGCTGATTGTAGTTCTCCAGGGCCCTAAGTGAACATAGACAGTAGCCATGGAATGGCTACACCAGGCCTTGGGCAACCCAGTGCTGTGCTGGTTTCAGGGCTGACCCAGCAGAGTCATAGTGGTGGTTGACACAGGAGTGCTTATGTTACATAACCCACAGCTTCAGGTAGCTCTGAACAGAGAGAGACTCGGTTGGGAGAAAGTAAGGGAAAAGAACAAAACTTGTTCCCCAGTAATACAGAGAATTCTCCTGGATCATGTCCAAGGCCATCAAGGTGATGTCTGTACAAGTCTACAAAAACCTCTGCATTATTGGACTTGAGGTGCCCCCTAAAGCAGATATAGCTTAGATTACAACACCCAAGTCCTTTTGAATATGTAGAAAGTCTTCTCAAGAAGGACACATACAAGCCAGCCCATAGAGTGATGACTACAATAAATACCTAACCTTTCAATGCCAAGATACTGATGAACATTTACAAGTATCAAGACATTCCAGGAAAACATGATCTCATCAAATGAACTAAATAATGCACCGGGGACCAATTTTGGAGAAATGGAGATGTATGACTTTGAATAGCAGAACTGATCCAGTAGAAGAAAGAATTAGTGAGCTCGAACACAGGCTATTTGAAAATATACAGTCGTAGGAGACAAAAGAAAAAAAAATTAGCAGACTTACAAAATCTGGGCCTCAAAACCTGAAATAACCTCAAAATGGCAAATCTAAGAGTTATTGGCCTTAAAGAGAAGGTAGAGAAAGAGGTAGGAGTAGAAAGTTTATTAAAAGGGATAGTAACAGAGAACTTTCCAAAGCTAGAGAAAAATATCAATATTAAAGTACAAGAAAGTTATAGGACATGCAGCAGATTTAACCCAAAGAAGACTACCTCAAGGCATTTAATAATCAAACTCCCAAAAATGAAGATTAAGATAGGATTCTAAAAGTAACAAGATAAAAGAAATAACACACAATGAAACTCCAATATGTCTGGCAACTGACTTTTCAGTAGAAACCTTACAGGTCAGGAGAGAGTGACATGATATATTGAAAGTGCTGAAGGAAAAGAACTTTAACCCCAGAAGAGTACATCTAGAAAATGGCCCTTCAAAATGAAGGAGACATAAAGACTTTCCCAGACAAACAAAAGCTGAGGGATTTAATCAACAGTAGACGTGTCCTACAAGAAATGCTGAAGAAAGTATGTGAATCAGAAAGAAAATGATGTTAATAAGTAATAAGTAATCATCTGAAGGTACAAAACTCACTGATAATAGTAAGTACACAGAAAAACACAGATTAATATAACACTTTACTTTGGTGTGTAAACTACTCTTATCCTAAGTAGAAAGACTAAATAATGAACCAATCAAAAATGATAACTACAACAACTTTTCAAGACATAGACAGTACAATAAAATATAAATAAAGACAGCAAAAAGTTAAAAGCCAACGGAAAAGTTAAGTTATAGCATTGTTATTAGTTTATATATATATATAATTGCATGCTTGTTTGTCTATGTAAACAGAATTAAGTCATTATGAATGTAAAATACTGGGTTGTAAGATAGTATTTGTAAGCCTTGTAGTAACCTCAAACCAAAAACATACAACATATGCACAAGATAAAAAAGCAAAGAAACTATATCAACTCAGCAGAGAAAATCATCTTCACTAAAGGAAGACAGAAAAGAAAGAATGACCAAAACGGCCAGTTAACAACAACAACAAAAATGGCAGGAGTAAGTTCTTACTTACCAATGATAATGTTGAATGCAAATGGACTAAACTGTCCAATCAAAAGACATACAGTGGCTGAATCGATAAAGAATCCAGATCCTTTCATCTGTTGCCTACAAGGAAGACACTTCATGTATAAAGACAAACATAGACTAAAATAAAGGGATGGAAAATATACTCCATGTCAATGAAAACTACAAATTAGCAGGAGTAGATACCTACATTAGACAAAATAGATATTATGAAAAAGTCACTATATAATAGTCACTATATAGTGACTATATATAAGAAAAAGTCACTATATAATAAAGTCACTATATAATAAAGAAAGTCACTATATAATAAAAAAGTGGTCAATTCAGCAAGAGGATATAACAATTTTAAATATATATGCACCCAACACTGAAGCATCCAGATATATAAAGCAAATATTATTAGAACTAAAGAGAGAGATAGGACCCAATACAATAATAGCTGGGGACTCTAACACCTCACTTTCAGCATTGATCAGAGTTTTCAGACAGAAAGTCAATAAAAAATCTTTGGACTTAATCTGCCCTATAGACCAAATGGATCTAAGATACTCATAGAATATTTTATCCAATGGCTACAGAATACACATTCTTTTACTCAACACATGGATCATTCTCAAGGATAGGCAACCATATGTTATGTCAGAAAAAGTATTAAAATATTCAAAAGTAATTGAAATAATATCAAGCATCTTCTCTGACCACAATGGAATAAAGCAATAAATCAATAACAAGATAAATTTTGGAAACTATACAAATACAGAAAAAATAAACAAAATGTTCCTAAATGACCAGTTGGTCAATGATAATATTAAGCAGGAAAATGAAAAATTTCTTAAAACGAATGGTAATATAAACACAATATTTCAAAACCTATGGGATACAGCAAAAGCAGTACTAAGAGGGAAGTTTATAGCTATAACTGCCTACATCAAAAAAGAGAAAAATTTAAATAAACCATCTAATTGTATGTTGAAGAACTAGGAAAGCAAGAGCAAACAAAACTAAAAATTTGTGAAAGAAAAGATGTAATAAAGATCAAAGCAGAAACAAATGAATTTGAAATTTAAAAGCAATACAAAACCCATTTAAACAAAAGTTGGTTTCTGAAAAGTTAAACAAATTTGATGAAACATTAGTCAGATGAACTAGGAAAAAAAGATCAAAATAAATAAAATCAGATATAAAAAATGAGACATTACAACTGATACTTCAGAAATTCAAAGCATTATTACTGGCTACTGTAACCAACTATATGCCAAAGAATTGGAAAATTTAGAAGAAATGGATAAATTCCCAGACACATGCAACCTAGGAAAACTGACCCAGAAAGAAATCCAAAACCTGAATAGAGCAATAATAGGTAACAAAATCAAAATTGTAACAAAAGATCTTCCAGTGAGGAGAGGCCTGGGCCACAATGACTTCATTGCAGAATTCTACCAAACATTTGAAAAAGAACTAATACAAATGCTACTTAAGCTATTCTGAAAAACATAGGAGAGAATACTTCCAAACACATTCTACAAGGCAAGTGTTACTCCAATACTAAAACCAGACAAAGACATATCAAAAAAAGAAAACTACAGATGAATATCTCTGAGTAATGTTGATGCAAAAATTCTCAACAAAATACTAGGGTTTTACATTTAAGTCTTTGATCTATCTTGAGTTAATTTTTGCATAAGGTGTAAGGAAGGGGTCCAGTTTCAGTTTTCTGCATATGGCTAGCCAGTTTTCCTAGCACCATTTACTGAATAGGAGATCCTTTCCCCATTGCTTGTTTTTGTCAGTTTTGTCAAAGATCAGATGGTTGTAGATGTATGATGTTATTTCTGACAACTCTGTTCTGTTCCATTGGTCTATATGTCTGTTTTGGTACCAGTACCATGCTGTTTTGGTTACTGTAGCCTTGTGGTATAGTTTGAAGTCAGGTAGTGTGATGCCTCCAGCTTTGTCCTTTTGTTTAGTATTGTCTTGGCTATGCGGGCTCTTCTTTTGTTCCATATGAAATTTAAAGTAGTTTTTTCTAGTTCTCTGAAGAA
>NW_016811513.1:154359-169426 GCF_001698545.2 Rhinopithecus bieti | reverse complement strand
TGTGGAGAAATAGGAACGCTTTTACACTGTTGGTGGGAATGTAAATTAGTTCAATCATTGTGAAAGACAGTGTAGCGATTCCTCAAGGATCTAGAACCAGAAATACCATTTGATCCAGCAATCCCATTACTGGGTATATACCCAAAGGAATATAAATCATTCTACTATAAAGACACATGCACACATATATTTATTGCAGCACTATTCACAATAGCAAAGATACGGAACCAACCCAAATACTTATCAATGATAAACTGGATAAAGAAGATGTGGTACATATACACCATGGAATACTGCAGCCATAAAAAGGAATGAGATCATGTCTTTTGCAGAGACATGGATGAAGCTGAAAGCCATTGTCCTCAGCAAACTAACATAGGAACAGAAAACCAAACACCACATGTTCTCATTCATATGTGGGAGTTGAACAATGAGAACACATAGTCACAGTGAGGGGAACAACACACACTGGGGCCTGTTGGGGGTGGGGTATGAAGGGAGAGAACCTAGATGACAGGTCAGTTGGCGCAGCAAACCACCATGGCACACGTATACCTATGTAACAAACCTGTACATTCTACACATGTATCCCAGAACTTAAGGTTAAAAAATATATATACTAGTGAATTGAATTCAGCAATATGTTAAAAACATCATTTATCAAGACCAAGTGGGATTTATCTCTGAGATACAAGGATGGTTCAACGTATGTAAATCAATTACATCACATCAACAGAATGAAAGACAAACACCATGTGATAATTTCCACTGAATAGAGAACCCAGAAAAAAATCCACACAACTTCAGTGAACTCATTTTAGACAAAGGTGCCAAGAATATACACTGCAGAAAAGATAGTCTCCTCAATAAATAGTGCTAGGTTAACTGAATGTCCATATGCAGAAGAATGATGCTAGAACCCTATCTCTTGCCATATACAAAAATCAGATAAAAATCGATTAAAGACTTAAATTTAAGACCTCAAGCTATTTAACTGTTACAAGAAAACGTTGAAGAATATCTCCAGGACATCAGTCTGGGCAAAAATTTCTTGAGTAATAACCTACAAGCACAGGCAACCGAAACAAATATGGACAAATGGGAACGCATCAGGTTAAAAAGCTTCTGCCTAGCAAAGGAAACAAGCAACGAAGTGAAGAGACAACCCATAGAACAGGAAAAAAATATTTGCCAACTACCCATCTGATAAGGGGTTAATAACTAGAATATATAAGCAGCTCAAGCAATTCTAAGGAAAAATTAGTAATCCAATTAAATAATGGTCAAAATGTGTGAATAGACATTTCTCAAAAGAAGACCTGCAAATGACAAGCTGGCATATGAAAAGATGCTCAGCATCATTGATTATAAGAAAAATGCAAATCAAAATTTCAGTGAGATATCATCTCACCCCAGTTGAAATGGCTTATATCAAAATAGGGGCAATAGCAAATACTGATGAGGATGTGGAGAAAAGAGGGAACTCTTGTATAATGTTGATGGAAATGTTAGTACAACCATTATGGAGAGCAGTGTGGAGGTTCCTCAAAAAACGAAAAATAAAGCTGTCGTCAAATCCAGAAATCCCACTGCTGGATATAGGCCCAAAAAATAGGAAATCAATATATCAAAGAGACATCTGTACTCACATGTTTGTTCCAGCACTATTCTCAATAGGTAAGATTTGGAAACAACCTAAGTGTTCATCAACAGATGAATGGAAAAATAATATATGCTACATTCACACAATGGAGTACTATTCAGTCGTAAAGAAGAATGAGATCCAGTCACTTGCAACAACATGGATGGAACTGGAGATCATTATTTTAAGTGAAATAAGCCAGGAACAGAAAGACAAACATCAAATGTTCTCACTTATTTGTGGGATTTGAAAATCAAAATAATTGAACTCATGGACATAGAGAAGTAAAAGGATGGTTACCTGAGGTTGGGAAGAGTAGTGGGGCTGTATGAGGATGGTTAATGGGTACAAACAAATTTGTTAGAAAAAATGAATAAGACTTACTATTTGATAGCACAACAGAGTTACTATAGTAAATAATAATTGTACATATTAAAATAATGAAAATATTATAACTGAATTGTTTGTAATACAAGAGATAAATGCCTGAGGGTATGGATACCCCATTCTCCCTGATGCAGTTATTATGCTTTGCAGATCTGTGTCAAAACATTTCACGTGCCCAATAAATATATATACCTACTATGTACCCACAAAAATTATAATTAAAAGGTACTGAAATACGGAGCCTGCCTCCTGGTAGGTTTTTCTGCCTTCATCCCAAAGTGCTACAACTGCTCACCTAACCTGAGAATTTTCATTACAATCTATCAGAGTGTGTGATTGGAAATGTCTCCTTCCCAGGCCCTAATACTCTCTCATCTTGGAGGTGGAGATGCTGGCAATAAGATGGTATATGATGCTTGCTGCATTAGATCTCACATATTGTCATCAGCCACCATCAGTTTAACAGGGTAGTGTGTCATCTCCATAAGCTCACCATCCACTCTGCAAATGTCTATACCGTAGGCCAATGTACTTGGAATGGATTGAATGTTTATGTTTCCCCCAAATTTACATTTTGAAATCCTAACCTCTCATGGTAATGGTATTTGCAGGTGAGGCCTCTGGGAGGTGATTAGGTTCTGCGGGGATGGGGTGGATTCATGATTGAGATTATTGCCCTTATAAAATAAACCCCAAAGAGATTCCTTACCCTTATCACTGTGTAAGGACACAGCAAAAAGACAGTTATCTGTGAACCAGAAATTAGGTCCTCACCAGACACCCAAATTTTTTAAGCCTTGATTTTGGGTTTCCCAGCCTCCAGAACTGTGAGAAATAATTTTCTATTGTTTATAAGCCACTAAGTTTATGGTATTTTTATTATAGCCACCTGAAATAACTAAGACACCCTTACCCCATGCAGTATCTGGTGGCGAAATAGACTAGCACATACAGATATCCACCCTCTGTAGTGCAAAAATTCAAGAAGCATGAAAAGTCTGTCTAAGCTTGGGACATCAATTTCTCCCTCCTTCCAGCTATATGTCTTCTTCCACTACTCATGGTATTCCTGGCCTGTCTCAGCTATGTATCATTATTCACTCACCCCATTTATTTGCACAGTGCCAACCTCAGGGGACAGGGTCCACTGTTCATAGGGGAAGAAATGCCTATATTCAGGAGACATAAAGATAGCCTTCAGCTCAGGTACATTGGCAAGAATGCGCTGAGTCCCAGGGTCATCAAGAAATGTTGCTCCCTCAGAAGCCATAAATAGTATCACTTGATATATGGGAGCCAACAATAGTCCATCTGCTTGACAATATGTAGCAAGGAGTCTAAGGTAGGATGGGGTGTCTGATATGCTCTGGTTCTTTCACCCAGTAGACCTGTTAACTCATATTACCCAGTAATTTTCATCTGGCAGTGGTGAGTAAGAGATTTCTGAAGTCTATTCATATATGTTGTCCTGGATGCACCACCCAGATCCTCCACTTCCTCTCTTTATGGCTCCTCCACACAAGGCTGAATTCTGGATTCAGAACCCTGACTACTAGCCTGCCCAGACCTCTCTGGACTTGGTTGTACATGGTGTCTCTCTCATGGACTCTGGAAATTTTTCTATCCCCTTTCTTCTTGATACTCCTCACTAGCTGAGAGTGTCATGTGTGGCCTCCTTCCTTGGCACTCGGTCATTCTGACAAATGCTTGCTTTCCAGTACAAAGGGGAAATATCTTTTTGGCATCATAAATTTTTTGTCTTCTGTGGCCTTGGTTGAGACATTAGAATTTTAAAGAATGGCTTGAGGAATCCTGTGATTCAGAATATTACTGCAGAAATCCAGCTTTACCTGTATGAAGTAGTAGCAATTTTCTGCTAAATCTAATTAGAAAACATTAAACAAATTAAAATAATGATATTAAAATTAAATTAACATAATTGTGAGACATTATCTTTCAACATATAAGTTTTAAGGTTAAAGGATTGAAAATAATGTCTGGGAGGAGGTTGAGGGTAAAAAATTTACCTACGGGGTACAGTGTGCACTATTTGGGTGATGGGTATACTAGAAGCCCAAATCCCATCACTATACAACATATCCATGTAAGAAACCTACACATGTACCTCCTGAATCTAAAATAAAATGAAATTTAAAAAGAAAAAATAATGTCTGTGAGAGTGCACAGTATTTGCATAAATTAATTTGTAAGAATATAAATTGGTAGAATATTTGTGGGATGACATTTTGGCAATATTAAAAAATAAATTTGCTCTATCTCAGCTTCTGCTTTGCTATGTTTTCTTATTCACACATGCCAAAATTGTTTGAAGATGTTTATTTCAGTTCTATTAATTATATCAACTAATAGAAAACTACTTATGTGTCAATCAGAAAGAGAATTGTTAAATTGGATTGGGAATTTACTTTAGAATTTCAGGAAAGTAGATAAAATAGTGAGATAGATTTATACATGCTGGCATGGAATGATGTTGTGGTCACTTTATTAACTGACAAAGGCAAGTGGAAGAACAATATGTATATCACTACCCATTACGTGAAAACATTACAATATATTTTATAACACATCTACATATTAAAAAGCTTAATATTATTTTTTAAATGATACATACTAGATTTTTTTATTGTAATTCCCTCTAAGGAGAAAATTGAATTCTGAGGGAACATTATAGAGAGAGGGAATTGATTTATGTATGCTGTAAGAAATACTTGGAACAAGAATATATGCATTACTATTAACTTTGCTGTTAAAATATTTAAATAAGCTTATCAACATAAATAGTAGGCCAGTACTAGTCAGAGGAAGGAACTGCTAGCTGATGCAAAACAAAAACATGAAATCTGAACGGCTTAACACAACAAAAGTTTACTTTTTTTGTTCACATAAAATCTTATGTAATTTGGCAGTGGATCTTTGCTACCAGGTGACTCACAAATCCAAGCTGTTTCCATCAGTAGTTCCATATCTCAACATGAGTTCTCCATAGTTGCCACTGACTGGAAAAAAAATAGAGGCGGCCACCTGGATTTCACATGTCTTGGCCTATAAATGATAAATATTGCTTCTGCTCATATATCAATGGCAAAGATAGTCACATGACCCTTCCTAACTACAAGCGAACTAGGCAACGTAGTTTTCCATGAGCCCAGGAAAGAAATCAAGACAGTATGTGGATGAGCACTTGCAGGATCTCTCATTACCTGTTACATAGCAGGTGCTCAAAACAGAGCAATTATTACACTTCATTAGGACAACAACCCTCTTTGTTTCCTGGAGGGGTTTCTGAGAAAGCCAAACTGGCCTTGCATTTTGCCGACTTTCTTAAGATTTTATTATGTTGGGCACGGTGGCTCACGCCTGTAATCCCAGCACTTTGGGAGGCCGAGGTGGACAGATCACGAGGTCAGGAGATCGAGACCATCTTGGCTAACAAGGTGAAACCCCATCTCTACTAACAATACAAAAATTAGCAGGGCGTGGTGGCGGGCACCTGTAGTCCCAGCTACTCAGGAGGCTGAGGCAGATGAATGATATGAACCCGAGAGGCGGAGCTTGCAGTGAGCCAAAATTGTGCCACTGCACTCCAGCCTGGGCTGGAGCTAGGCTCTGAGACAGAGCGAGGCTCGGTCTCAGAAAAAAAAAAAAAAAAAGATTTTATTATGTGACAGACACTTTCAAATAGAGAATTACATACATTTTTCAAAAAAAATGCTTTAAATCTGAAGAAAGGGTTCACCCTTCTTCACTCAATAGCACCTTTCTGCACTTCCCTTTCAAATAACTTCTGTAATTAGTAGACTGAGTATTTTCTCCTTGCATTTGTTGCAGGGTCGTTTCTTAACTTGGAGCCCCTGCCTTGATATCACCCTAAGTGCCCTGCCTAAACACTCATGTACAGGTGCCGATTAGACATATGGAAAACCAGGGGTTTTTTTTTCTAGGGAAAGTACAAGGACAAGAGGTAATAACAAGCTTAGTGAAGGTTTTTTGTTGGTTGTTGTTTGTTTGTAATTAAAGCTAACATATAGGACAAAAAATCAATTATTGACATCTCCATTTCTTCTACCTCCTAGAAGAACTCGAGTTTACCAAAATTCAGACTCAGGATTTACAGAGTTTTGTTTATACAGTATTTTCCATGGTCTTTCCTATTCTACCACTTAAGGGGAGTCTTTGGATTTTGACCACCTAGAAAACTCACTCATTGTTGTATATGTTCAGTGACCAGTCTCAAATACAATACTTTATTAAAATCCTACTGCAAATATCAAGGTGGTTTTAGAAACTTCTCTAACTTTCCATTTGCATCCCAAGAACCAGTATATTTTTTGCCAAATTTGACTCTACTAACCAGCCCAACTATAAAATGCTTTGAGAGTGTGGTGATGATGTCCTTGGGGATGACTATGTGCCTAAGCATCACTGTTCAAGAAAACTTCACATAGAAGGGGGCTGTTACTATCTGAGGGATTCCATGGGTGAGGGTACACTAGGAGATGTCTGCACGAAGTTGTAGTTATTGTAGTTACGTTAGAAAGAAGGAAGGTGATTCTGGGCCACCTGTTCCACTGGGAGCAGGTACACCCTTTAAATGAGGGCACAGCAAAAAGCTGGTCGGCAGGACAGGTTCCAGATTTGGAGACAAAAAAATACAGGGTAAGATCTAGGGAAAGGGTACTGTCATGTGCAAAAGTACTGGGACTGCAAACCCTTGCCAGCTCCTGAGCAGAGTCAGTTCTCAAGACACTCTGGGGCTAGGAGCAACATACTTTAGGTAAATGAATCCTATAAACAATTCCCAGTCGTTTTTGATTCTCATTTTCACATTCTTTCTCTACACTTTCTTTTAATACTTTGGCTTACTAGTACCTTGTGGTCCTTCTTTTTATCCTCTGAGAGGCATTATGGAGTCATGAGAAAAGAAATGAATTAACAGACAGAATGTCACCTTCAGACTGGGAGGAGTATAACAGTGCTAGCTTTAGAAAATTTAGACCAGAGGTCCAGTGATAGCTCTTTCACATACCATATGAAGTAGGACATACTACCAAGCTCTTGGTGTCTTACCATCTTCATCTGTTAGATAGTCTTGATAAATCCTGGCTTGTATATAAGACTGTTGGAATGCACATACTGTAGGTAAAGCATCTGCCAAAGTGTCTGGAACGTATTAGTCTTCACTGACTGGCAGTTACTACTGTGATTATTTTGACCACAGACACAACCACTTTCTCATCTTGGATTTGTTTATCCAGGAGATGTCAGAAGATATTCAATATTCTAGGACATGGCACACCAAATCAGCCAAAATATTACTTATCATGAAATCTTCAGTAAATCTTCCCCTTTACAGTATGTATTATTTAATTTGGCTTTGGGGAGTATTTCCCAAATAAGTGCACTTGAAAGCTCCTAGAAATTGTGTCAAAATCAAGTCCTTCCCTCCCTCCCAGTTGCCCTTCCAGCAACCCATCTCTATTTTCATCCATTCTCTCAAACAAAAAAATGTAGGCCATGCTTACAGTTGCCAAACTATATTCAACATAACTTTTCTAAAATGTTCTTTGAATGGAGTGGACTCTGGATCTCCCAGCCTTTGGCAGACTTCCAGCCCAGTGACTTCTGCATATCTCACCTCAAGAAAGTATCACCCTTATTTTGCATAAACTCTTTGAAGATGATGTGCATAAAATATCTAATTTGTGCACTGTCTTGTCTTCAACAGCATTGGGACCAACACCCAGGACACCTACCATTCTTGTTTCAGGTGTTATCTGATTTATGCATAATCTCAAAGTAACTACTGCTAACAACAGTTTTCCATTCTGGGCTTAGTTCTCTCAACACCGAGGGTCTGGGCCCTACTCATCACTCCCACAACCTCATCTAGTGTACCACCCAGGTTAATTTAAAATTACCCCAGTGAAAGACTTGCAGCTTCCAAAGACCTCTGCTTGCCTTGACTAACGGTATTTACATTTTAGTGCTCTCATATAGATCCCCTACCCTGCCACACCTCCTGACTCTTTTTTACTGTTTATTTTGTACTGAATAAAGGATACTCACCATCATCTTCATATGACCACTGCTCTTACACTCCGAAGTTCTATGGGCAGGTAGTGAGTCTTGTTTCTCTTAGCATACCCAGTAAAGTGCTTTACAAAACAGACATGTTAACTTAATGTTTGGGAAAAAAATGAACCAATGTACACAGGGTCTGATTTATTAAGATTTATTTCTTATACATTCTTAAATAAGCTAAGCAAATGCATATATGTATCATGTAGTTTCACAGAAAACTAAAAGAGATAGGCAAAATAAGAATTGACCATCTTTTAGGATTTTCTTCTTTGTCCCAACTAATTTGCTGCTGAGTTCACAGTTGCAAGGAAATGTCTATTAGAATGCTGTATTATCTTTTCCAAATAACAAAATGAGATGATCTGTTTCACAGTTTATTTTACANCTCATTTTCACATTCTTTCTCTACACTTTCTTTTAATACTTTGGCTTACTAGTACCTTGTGGTCCTTCTTTTTATCCTCTGAGAGGCATTATGGAGTCATGAGAAAAGAAATGAATTAACAGACAGAATGTCACCTTCAGACTGGGAGGAGTATAACAGTGCTAGCTTTAGAAAAATTTAGACCAGAGGTCCAGTGATAGCTCTTTCACATACCATATGAAGTAGGACATACTACCAAGCTCTTGGTGTCTTACCATCTTCATCTGTTAGATAGTCTTGATAAATCCTGGCTTGTATATAAGACTGTTGGAATGCACATACTGTAGGTAAAGCATCTGCCAAAGTGTCTGGAACGTATTAGTCTTCACTGACTGGCAGTTACTACTGTGATTATTTTTGACCACAGACACAACCACTTTCTCATCTTGGATTTGTTTATCCAGGAGATGTCAGAAGATATTCAATATTCTAGGACATGGCACACCAAATCAGCCAAAAATATTACTTATCATGAAATCTTCAGTAAATCTTCCCCTTTACAGTATGTATTATTTAATTTGGCTTTGGGGGAGTATTTCCCAAATAAGTGCACTTGAAAGCTCCTAGAAATTGTGTCAAAAATCAAGTCCTTCCCTCCCTCCCAGTTGCCCTTCCAGCAACCCATCTCTATTTTCATCCATTCTCTCAAACAAAAAAATGTAGGCCATGCTTACAGTTGCCAAACTATATTCAACATAACTTTTCTAAAATGTTCTTTGAATGGAGTGGACTCTGGATCTCCCAGCCTTTGGCAGACTTCCAGCCCAGTGACTTCTGCATATCTCACCTCAAGAAAGTATCACCCTTATTTTTGCATAAACTCTTTGAAGATGATGTGCATAAAATATCTAATTTGTGCACTGTCTTGTCTTCAACAGCATTGGGACCAACACCCAGGACACCTACCATTCTTGTTTCAGGTGTTATCTGATTTATGCATAATCTCAAAGTAACTACTGCTAACAACAGTTTTCCATTCTGGGCTTAGTTCTCTCAACACCGAGGGTCTGGGCCCTACTCATCACTCCCACAACCTCATCTAGTGTACCACCCAGGTTAATTTAAAATTACCCCCAGTGAAAGACTTGCAGCTTCCAAAGACCTCTGCTTGCCTTGACTAACGGTATTTACATTTTAGTGCTCTCATATAGATCCCCCTACCCTGCCACACCTCCTGACTCTTTTTTACTGTTTATTTTGTACTGAATAAAGGATACTCACCATCATCTTCATATGACCACTGCTCTTACACTCCGAAGTTCTATGGGCAGGTAGTGAGTCTTGTTTCTCTTAGCATACCCAGTAAAGTGCTTTACAAAACAGACATGTTAACTTAATGTTTGGGAAAAAAATGAACCAATGTACACAGGGTCTGATTTATTAAGATTTATTTCTTATACATTCTTAAATAAGCTAAGCAAATGCATATATGTATCATGTAGTTTCACAGAAAAACTAAAAGAGATAGGCAAAAATAAGAATTGACCATCTTTTAGGATTTTCTTCTTTGTCCCAACTAATTTGCTGCTGAGTTCACAGTTGCAAGGAAATGTCTATTAGAATGCTGTATTATCTTTTTCCAAATAACAAAATGAGATGATCTGTTTCACAGTTTATTTTACAAACAAGCAAAACTTGTATTCTTAAACTTCAAAAATTGTAGAAAATATATGAACAACGTCATTCATAAATGTAGATTCTGAAGCTAATGAAATGTCATACTAAAAGCAACAGCATTTGAAATCTACTGCCCCCCCCCCCAAAGAAAACCTCCAAGTTAACCATCTAGAACAGGCATACAAAGATGTTATATACTATCTCACCTACAGCCCCATCTCAAGCCTCCACTACTTAGAAGGCTGACGACTCTCTTCAAAGAAAAAATAAAGAATCTGCTTCAGACTACACTAGGGGTGAGCGAAGGTGCTGAACCTGGCCCTGGAACTTGCCTTGACCATGGCAGTAGAGCTAGTCTTAGCTGCAGCTGTGGCTTGGCCTCTGTCTGATTCATCTCTCAAAGCCTCCTGATACTGAGATGAGTAGCACTTGGGGTCAGACTCATGAATCCTGGTCAAAAACTCCAGCAATTTCATCTTGCTGGTTTCAGAATGGGCTCTTGGACCCCACAGGAATTCGTAGCATGAAGGATCACTGTTGGGCACCTGGCAGTACTCCAAGTACTTTTCCTGCACCAGATCTTTGGTGATAGACTTCCTTGGCTCACCAAAGATTAAGTACTTCCCCTCAGAATATAAGTTCATCATATTCAGCACTTCCCAGATCTCTTCCTCAGAGGCACAGTTACCCTTCATGAAGATCACACTCAGGATGATAATCAGGAGGCCAATCTTAGGCATGTCCTCATCACCACTGAGCCTTGCATCATAGGTGAGGCCCAGTTTGTTGACAAGGGAGTAACTGTGACTGCTGGGGTAAACCTCCTTCACATCAACAGCAAAGACCAGCTCCATGCACTCAGAGGCTCTCTTGAAGATCTCAAGAAAGTCATCCTTGATAACTTGATTGTTGATAACAATATCCAGCATGTCTGCCTTTGTGATCAGTTCTTTCATCTGATATTTTTGCAGAAGGAAGTGCATCAGCACAGTCACTTCTCATCTAGAGGGTGAATAGGCAGGTTCTCAGTGTCTGGTGAAGACTCTAAAGAAGCTGGACTATCCTCCTCTTCTTGGCTGCTGGAGCTCTCATTTGATTGGCTTGTTGAAGCAGCAGTGTTGACAATGGAAGATGAACAGGCACTTCAAAGACCCTGGGGTGTACAGGGTGTCTCAGCAGCAGGGACCTCCTCCAGGTTGCGAGGCATTAGAAAATGGGAGGAGGAGGGAAAGTTCTCCTCCATAACCTTGGAGACCTGCACAACCTCTAGGCCCTGCGTCTCACTTCAGGCATGGTGTTGTTCATGTGTTCAATGCAGACTCTCCTGGCTCTGAGACATGGTTACTCTTGAAGGTGGTAGCAGGCAGGAATGTGGGCAGGAGGCTAGATGACAGTGAAGCCCAACCTGGGGATAGAGGGAAGATGTGAATGGCCTCATCTGGTAACCTCAACTGTTGGTGGCTCTGATAAATGCTGCCTCCAGCAGTTTTTTTCTTGAGGGCATATTGCTCTAGAGCCTCACAGGTCTCCTGTCCTGACCTGTAAGAAGCTAAAGGAGGAAATGAGAATGCTTTTCAGGGTGTAGCTGGTCAACTTAGCACGAAGATTCCCAGAGCTGACCACAAGACATTTGAGGCTCTGTGGAATCCCTTCTGTTTTGCAGTCAGTGGTTCCCTCTGTCCTTGTTCAGAATCCTCATTGCGACCCAAGGGAGTATCTGGGACTCCCACCTCTACTGACCCAAGAGTTATCAGCTCAGAAAGAGCTCTTAATTTCCCTGAGATATTCAAGGTAGACAGAATTGAGGGAGTACCCCAGGGTATCAACAGCTTTTTCTAGAGCCTTTAAGCCAGGAAAGCCAGAGGGGTAACAGATTCTACAGGAAGGAAGTGAGGGGGCTTCTCATTAGGCCCTACCTGTTTGGACCTCCCAGAGGTGACAGCAAGTGGCAGTTGTCTGTACAGCGTTTGCTGTTCCGAGGTGTGTGGTTCTATCAGTCATTACTCAGGGTTATCACTTTGCCCCTTAAAGGGACTGGGATGCCTCCCTCTGCTGACTTGACACAGCAACCCTCAGACTACCAAAGACAAAGCCAGAAAGCACTAAGGTCTGATATCTATTCTATGCCCTACCAGATCTGATAGCAGGGACAGGGCTCTTTGGATCTTCTGGAGTGCGTGGTTTCCCAGTCATCACTCAGTGTCTTACCTTGATGTTTGGCAGGGGCTGAAATTCTTCCCTCTGCAGACTGAAGGCCACACTTCTCAGACTATGGTACTCACCATCCTCTCACTCTCCAAGCAAAAGACAAGAAAAACCACTTAAGGCCATTCCTCCTCCCCACAGGGAGGATGACAGAGTTGTGAGGGGCCTTCTTCATTTGAGGGTAGAGGTCCACTCAGATCTCACTCAGCATCTTACCTTGACTCTTGGAAGTGTCTGAGATTCCTCCGTCTGCTGAATAAGGCCTCCTCTCTCAGATCAAGGCATTCGCCATTGTCAGCTAGTGAAGCAAAAGTCAAGGAAAGACACTGCCCACCAACTCTCACCCTCCCAGAGGTCACAACAGAGTTCTGAGCAACCTCTTCCCTTCTGAAATGGGTGGTCGCCTCGGTTCTCACTCAGAATCTTACCTTAACTCCTGGCAGAGTCTCGGACTCCTCCCTCTGCTGACCTGAACCAGCACTCCTCAGAACAAGTCTCACACCTCCATGCAAACGCAAGGCAGAAGTCAGGGGGCAACTCAGTCTCAATCATTCTGGGGTCTCCTGGGATTGGAGGAGGGCCAGGGATCTTATCTGTGAAACCCCCATGCTCCACGTTTGTGGTGGCCTCATTCTTCACTCTGTCTTATCTTGAAAGTCTTGAAACTCAATAGTGCTGGAGCCTCATCCCTCTGCTAGAGGGAAGTGCCGTGTGTGGACATATTATTAAGGAGTTTTCTTAGCAATGTTTTCTCCTGTTGAAAACATTGTGTCATTTTATATAAGCATCAAACGAAGAGTTCTAAGAGACATCATGGGCCAGTGGCTTGATGTATGCCTCCCAACTCCTGATCTCTCCATAAACAATTAAAATACTAAAGTAGGACAGAACCTCAGAAATTGTTATTTTCTGGATGGAGAAGCTGGAGCACAGGGAAGTTTTGAAGAAGTTTGCAAAAATGTTGTTACTGATCAGAATCAAAATACTAAACTGGTGCTTTATGACTGTGTTCTCACTGTGAACATTTCAAACAATGTTGTCAAAATGACATTCCCTTGTGCCTTCTCTTCAATCCTCTTAATCATTGCCCGCTATTATATAACCTAATTGTAAGTTAATTTTGTATGAATGTAAATGTGAACTTGACTTATATAAATGCAATAATAAAGCACATATTGTTTTGCTATTTGCTTTGTCTGCCAATTAATAATCCATTTAGAAGAGTATTCCATATCAATCTTCGGACTAGCCTTAAAGTCTGAAAAATGGTATTATTTCATCATGCCCTTGGCAGCATTCTACATATTGTTAATATTTCTAGATTTTATGAACAGTCTATATACAGGCATACTTTGTTTTATTGCACTTCATTTTATTGCACTTTGCAGATACTGCATGTTTTACAAATTGAATGCTTGCGGCAACCCTACGTTGAGGAAATCTGTGGCACCATTTTTCCAACAGCCTGTGCTCACTTCTTGTTTCTGTATCACATTTTGGCAATTCTCACAGTATCTCAAATTTTTTCATTAATATTATATCTGCTATGATAATTTGTGTTCAGTGACCTTTGATGTTATTATTGTATTAGGTTGGCACAGAAGTAATTGCGGTTTTTGCCATTAAAAGTAATTAAAAGTAATGGCAATTGTTTTGAGACACCAAAAACAGTACCCATATAAGATGACAAATTTAATCAATAAATGTGTGAGTCTTGGCTGCTCCATTGACCAGCCCTTCTGTTATCTCTTTCTCTCTCTCCTTGGGCCTCCCTCTTCCCTGAGACATGACAGTATTGCAATTAGGTCACTAAATAACCTCAAAATGGCCTCTCGGTACTCAAGTGAAAGGAAGTCACACCTCTCTCACTTTAAATCAAAAGCTAGAAATTATTGAGCTTAGTGACCAAGCCATGTCAAAAGCCAAGATAAGACAAAACTAGGCTTCTTGTGCCAGTCAGACAAGGTGTGAATGTAAAGAAAATGTTCTTGAATGAAATTAAAAGTGCCACTCTATTCAATAAACACACAAATAATAAGAAAGTGAAACAGTCTCATTTGTAATATGGAGAAAGTTTCAATGGTCTGTATAGAAGATAAAACCACCCACAACATTTTCTTAAGCCAAAGTCTAATCCAGAGCAAGGCCCTAACTGTCTTCAATTCTAATAAAGGCTGAAAAAGGTGAGAATATTTCAGAAGACAAGTTGAAGGCTGGCAGAGGTTCAGGATGTTTATGGAAGGAAGCCATCTCTATAACATAAAAGTGCAAGGTGAGGCAGAAAATGCTGATGTAGATGCTGCAGCAAATTATCCACAAGATCTAGCTAAGAGATTTGATGGAGGTGGCTACACTAAACAGCATATTTTCTGTGTTGACAAAACAGCCATCTATTGGAGGAACATATCATCTAGGATTTTCATAGCTGGAGAGAAATCAATTTCCTGCTTCAAAGCTTAAAAGACAAGCTAACTCTCTTGTTAGCAACTAAAGAAGCTAGTGATTTTAAATTGAAGTCAATGCCCATTTATAATCCTGAAAATTCAAGGGCTTTCAATAATGATGATCACTCCACTCTGCCTGTGATCTATAAATAGAAAACCAAAGCTGGATGATAGTATTTCTGTTTACAGCATGGTTTACTGAATATTTTAAATCAATTATTGAGACCTACTGCTCAAAAAAAAAAA
>NW_016811513.1:130103-152655 GCF_001698545.2 Rhinopithecus bieti | reverse complement strand
TTAATCTTTCTAGATTCCCTTAAGAACACTTTTGATTCATGGGAAGAGGTCAAATTATCAATATTAAGAAGGGTTTAGAAGTTGATTGCAGTTCTCATGGATGACTGGAGGGGTTCAAGACTTTAGTGGAGGAAGTTACTGCAGATGCGCTGGAAATGGCAAGACAATTAGAATGAGAAGTGAAGCCTGAAGATGTGACTGAATTACTACAATGTCACGAGAAGATATGAACAAAGGAAGATTCTTCTTATGGATGAGCAAAGGAATTAGTTTCTTGAGATGAAATCTACTCCTGGTGAAGATGCTGTGAATATTGTTGAAACCACACACACACACACACACACACACACACACACACACACACACACAAAAGATTTAGAATATTTTATAAACTTCATTCATAAAATAGTGGCAAGGTTTAAGAGGATTGATTCCAATTTTGAAAGAATTTTGCTATGGGTAAAATGCTATCAAACAGCATCAGGTGCTACAGGGTCATCTTTTACAAAAGGAAGAGTCCATCAATATGGCAACTTTCACGGTTGTCTTGTTTTAATTAATTGCCACAGCCACCCTAGCCTTCAGCAAACACCACCCTTGTCAGTCAGCAGCCATCAACATTGAGGAAAAATCTTTCACTAGCAAAAAGATTCTCACCTGAAGGCTGAGATAATCATTAGCATTTTTTCTCGATAAAGTATTTTAATTAATGTATGTACATTTTTTTCTTAGCCATAATGCTATTACACACTTAATAGAGCCCAGTGTAGTATAAATATAGCTTGTATATGCACCAAGAGAACAAAAATGTTTGGAAATCTTTAATTTCAATATTCACTTTATTGCAGGGTCTGGAACTAAACCCATAATATCTTTGTGGTATGACAGTAGAGATCTACCTTTTTAAAAAAGTAAAATAGATGGCATTTTAGTTCATTTGCATTGCTAAAAAGGAATGCCCGAGGCTGGGTAATTTATAAAAACAAAAGTTTACTTGGCTCAAGATTCTGCTGGCTGGAAGACTGGGCATCCGGTGAAAGCCTCAAGCTGCTTCCACTTACGGCAGAAGGCAAAGGGAGTCAGTGTGTAGAGAGAGCACATGGAAAGAGGAAGCACGAAAAAGGGCAGATGCTAAGCTCCTGCTGACAACCAGCTCTTGTGGGAACTAATAGAATAATGAAATATACTTTTCCCTCTTCCATCAGGAACAAAGCGTATTCGCTTCTCTCTGGCTATGAAAGTCCTAGATCATATGTTCCTCCAATAGATGGCTGTTTGGTCTACACTGAAAATATGTTGTTTAGTGTAGCCACCTCCATCAATTATCTTAGCTAGATCTTGTGGATAACTTCCTGCAGCATCTACATCAGCATTTTCTGCCTCACCTTCTGCCCGCACTCCCTGGAAGGCATTAATCTATTCATGAGGGTTCCACCCCCATGATCCATGCACCTCCCATCAGAATCTGCCTCCAACATTGGGGATCACATTTCAACATGAGTTTTAGAGCAGTTAAATATCCAACCATAGCATATGGTTACTTCTATAGTTACAACTCTCACGCATATTGGTCCTCAAATCATGAATGCCAAGAGTGTTGAGGTATATGACTAGTTTGCTAAGTATTGTTTGTGAGAGTCAGTGGACCATTCTTGCCATGGGTCATAAGAAATGTGAGAAGCACATAAATAAAATGGTTGAGCACTGCTATACTATATCTTTCTATTATAGACTTATCTCTACATTGCATTTCTTGCTCTTCAAGGACGGTCCACCAGTCATTATTGATCATAGTGATGAAATATACTCCTCCCTCTGCCAGTAGGAACAAAGGGCATAATGGTAGCTTCTGCTGATTGAGTGACAAGAACCTGGTTATTGGGCACATCTGTGGCGACTTCTTGGAAACTGAGCTGTGTGTAAAGAAGCCTGCTTTGGTCCAAAGAACATCTTCCTGACCCAAACTCAGAAGGCTGCTGTCGAGTTCTACATTTCTTTCAGAATAAGCAATAGCAACTGCTGCAGCCTTCCTTGCTAACTGGGAGTAGAGGTTCCGAGCAAGGTGGTACGGGCTGTAATTGGAAGGAGGATGGGGTGCCTCTCAAGTTTTCATGGTTAACACTGTCACCTTATTACGACTGGAATAAAAAGCTAGACAACCTGCTGGCTGACAGTGGTCAGTCCTTAGGGTCATCCAGCTGAATGGAGAAATCCAGCAGTGAGCTGGAAAGTCTGTTCTGAGAACAGCTTATTGCTGAGCAGAGTTCATGTGACTTCTAGGTGTGGTGACCTAAAAAATTGCCTAAAAATTGCCTAATTGTGCTTTGTGAAGCATACACAAAATATGATAACCTCTTGATGTCAATAGTCAAAGCTTCCAAAAAAAAGGTCCAGTGAGGGATTTTCCAGTTGTCCTTTGAGAACTTTTAAAAATTGTTTTCCTATGCTGCCTTCAGAATAAACAAGCTCATCACCTAATCAATGTTTTCATGGAACTATTTTTACAGCCTTTTAGATTTATTTATTTCTATTCTTTTTTTTTTTTTTTTTTTTTTTTTTGAGACGGGTCTCGCTCTGCAGCCAGGGCTGGAGTGTCAGTGCCGGATCTCAGCTCACTGCAAGCCTCCGCCTCCCGGGTTACCCGCCATCTCCTGCTCAGCCTCCGAGTAGCTGGGACTACAGGCGCCGCCAGGTCGCCCGGCTAGTTTTTTTTTTTTGTATTTTTAGTAGAGAAGGGGTTTCACCATGTTAGCCAGGATGGTCCTCGATCTCCTGAACCTCGTGATCCGCCGTCTCGGCTCCCAAAGTGCTGGGATTACAGGCTTGAGCCACCGCGCCCGCCTTATTTCTATTCTTTTTCTGAGAGTGGAATATGAGAGTAAGGCAGAGTACATCTTTATTCATTCGTTTTATTCTCTTTTATCCTTTCTCATGGATTAATTATCAATATAAATATATTTTGTTACTTTATTTTAATATTTGCAGATTGAATAAATAGATTATTCAGGAATAGGTGAATTAA
Organism: Rhinopithecus bieti; assembly: GCF_001698545.2. Classification (NCBI taxonomy): domain Eukaryota; kingdom Metazoa; phylum Chordata; class Mammalia; order Primates; family Cercopithecidae; genus Rhinopithecus; species Rhinopithecus bieti. The sequence continues at coordinate 149,633 of NW_016811513.1, read as the reverse complement.
TGTCAGCCAGAATTTTAATGTTTTAGTATTCACTGTTTCCACTATTGATTTGCACTATGCCCTCATTTTTGCAGCAAAGGTACTTTAAATGGGCAAAAATCCTGAATTATACTATTTCATATGAACATGTTTAATAACATATTAAATGCTTAAACTGACAACGACCATGCCTACATTAGTTGATAAAAGCTGAAGAGAAAAACTTTTTTTTTTTTTTGCAAATGCAGCATGAATTTTAACCACAGTTCTTTTAATGTGTTTACTGTTGTATAAAAGTATAACTTGATTATTGTTACTGGAAGTCTGCTCTATTAAAAAAGGTAAATTAAAGCATTGAATTACTTTTTCCTTGTTACTCAGATGAAAATAAAATGTCAAAATGTGAATACTGGGCCGGGCGTGGTGGCTCACGCCTGTAATCTGAGCACTTTGGGAGGCTGAGGCGGGCATATTACTTGAGGTCAGGAGTTCAAGACCAGCCTGGCTAACATGGTGAAACCCCATCTCTACTAAAATACAAAAATTTAGCCAGGCGTGGTGGCGGGTGCCTGTAATCCCAGCTACTTGGGAGGCTGAGGCAGGAGAATCACTTGAACCTAGGAGTCAGGGGAGGCAGAGGTTGCAGTGAGCCGAGATCATGCCATTGCACTCCAGCTTGGGCAACAAGAGCAAAACTCCATCTCAAAAAACAAAACAAAACAAAAAAATGTGAATACTGTTCATAGAGGCTGTTATTTAAACTATCATTTTTGTGTGTCATGAAAGACATGGTACATATTATATTTAATGTTCACATGCCACTTTATATTAAAGAATTTACTATTGCATTTACATTTACTAGGTTATTTATACCCTATGCCACACATGTGTATTTTTCAAAACCATAATATCTTCTAAAGCAGAAAGGTTATTAAATGTTACATTACATAGGTTGTATATTAACACAGAGGTAGTCTACCTTAACTGTCAACTGCTAATAAACTGACTGTGACTGGGTAGCACCAACTTATCTGCCTCAAATATATAGGTTCCATCAAAATGGTGAATTGACATGATTGTAGGTTAAGAAAGATTTAGTAGCTCAGTGAATTTTAGAGGCTTATAGGACTGTGGTGACTACTTGACTAAATAACACTCATATTTCCAAGGAAAATCTTGCCTTAGTCCAACTGGGCTGCTATAACAAAAACAGCATAGACTGGGTGACTCACATGCAACAGAAATGTATTTCTTACAATTCTGGAGGCTGTAAGTCTTTGATCAAGACGTTAGCAGATTCAATGGCTAGTGATGATTCACTTCGTGTTTCATAGATGTCCATCTTTTCACTGTGTCTTTACATTATTGAATGGGTAAGGGAGATTTCTGGGACCTCTTTTATAAGGGTAAAGATGTTTTTCATGAGGGCTCCCCTTCATGACCTAAGAACTTCCCAAAGGCCCCATTCCCAGATACTATCTTACTGAGGCTAAGGATTTCGACATATGAATTTTACAGGGATACAAACATTCAATCTATAGCAAGTTGATACCTGAATAGATAAAATGACTTGGTCAAGGTCACTAAATAAACTACACTCATGTTTTATTAATTAAATTATCGTGTCAAATGATGAATTTTAATTTAATTTTCACAATGTGACCTAAAATCTCATAAAAACTTATTTCCATGATCTTTCAGTTAAAACTTAAAAGAACTCATAGTAAAACACCAAACAAACAAAAAGCTCAAAATATAGATGCCTTTAGTCAGAATCTCCCAGGAGCACTCCCTAAAAGAAAATTTGTGTGGTGAGAATACGTCCAGGAAAAAAATCAGTAATAGAGTAGAGACAGCAAGATAGACAAGGAAAATACCCCAAGAAATTTCAGGTGAGGGCTCAACATCATCCTATGGAGAGCTTTGGAGCATGAGTTACACTTTAGAGTTTGCTTTACCTTGTGGTAAAGGAAATGGACTTTTATAATACCACACCAATCATTGACTATGTGCCACTCTGGGTTTTTGGGGTGTTAGGGAAACGTGAGGAAGGCCAGTTGTAGACATTTCTTACTGTGTTCAGGCAAGGAGACTGCAGTGTCCAAGAGCAATCCTTTCAGGTCAAAGGTGCAAACTTTTACTACCACAACATGCAGAAGTTAGGAGATGAACACACTAGAGTTAGGAAAAGGGATCTGAGAGGATCAGTACAGGGCATCAACTGTGTCTGCTAAAATAAGCAACCTGATATTGTGGGAAAAACATGGACTTTGGAGACAGAGAACTTATGTTCTGGCCTTATTCATCAGGCGTAACCTTGGACACATTACTTGGGAATTCTCTTACACAGATGTTTGTGAATAGATCCTTTTCATTTTTTACTCCCAAACCCTAGCATCATGCCTGGCAAATAGATGGCATTCAGGAAAAAAAATTTTAAATGAATGAAACCACTAAACCTATTTTTAGCTCTAGTGAGATTCAATTGCTGAGTTTTATTGTTATGGTTCTGTGCTACTTAAAACAAAAGTCTCCCTTTTTTTTTTTAACACACAACATCGCTTCCATGGTTTTAATTCACATCTTACTGAAATACTGACTATCTCTACCCCAACTAACTGTGGGATTAGTTTTCACATCATAAATGTGTATATGTACATATGAATATATATGTTTGCGTATGTGTATATATATGAATATATGAATGCTTAGCAGCAAATTTGTATGTACTATATATAATGAGAAGATTAGCAACAATCCGTCACTAGTCAAGAAAGAGCTTAAGATTGTTTTCCTGCTCTAATCAGCCAAATCCTAGAAAGCAAATTTGAAGTACGGACCATAGATTTAAATTCCCCATAAGGTTATTAAGAAAAAAACAGAAATAAATTTGCTTGACTATTTTTTAAATAATCAATGTTGACCTACCAAGTCAGACTTAAATGGAGAGGCCATGGGAAATAGAAATTAGGAACTTATTGTTCATTGCCAAAAAAGACAAGAAAAAAATTTAACTTACCTTCACTCTGGGAGGCCACAGCAAAACTTATTATAAAACACTGTTACTAGGTTGCTCTAAAATGTATTTGGTTATTTCTTTTACTTCATCATTCATTTGTCTCTCTTTATGCATTGATGATGTTAAGACAGTCCTTTTCAAACCGATTCAGCTATCTGAGTAGTGAAACTCACAAACCCATATGTGTAGAAATACACTATAACCACAGGTAACATTTATTGGGCACTTACTTGTTCCCTGTATAGTGATAAAGATGATCTTATCTCATTTCTCATTTAATCCCCAATAAAGCCCTGTGTGTTAGGAACTACAGTCATCTCCATTTCACAAATGAACAGATGGAGATTAAAAGAGGTGAAATAACTTGACCTCTTAAGGATTAAGAGGTTCAGTAACTTGGACATGTAGCTAGAACAAGGAAAAACCAGGATTCACACACAAGTGATCTGAAACCAAAGACTCAGCTCCAGGAGCCAAAATGAAGAAAAGTTTGCAAGTCTATATTTGAATTTGGGGAGCCCAGTCTGCTTTAAAGCGTGAGAAAATGAAACTACAGAGAGAAGACTCTCCTCCCCAAATTAATATAACTAGCATCCCCAGTGAGACAAATCAGATTATTTTCATTCTCCATTACTTTGCCAAGGTATCCTGTTGCCCTATTCTTCACTTCTAACTGCAGTGTACATAATTGCTGGAAAATATCATCACAGGGGGTTGAATAATGAAAACATGTGAAAGCTCCACTTGGACCTACTTAAACACAAAAAAAAGAGTTAATTTGAATGGATTGTTGAATTTGCTGTATTCTCTCATTTTAAAGCCAAAAGTTTTAAGAAAGCTTTTTGCTTACCTTTTAAAAGATTATAACAACTCCATTTTAGCCTATAGGTCCCTGTTCAATAAAATAGAGTGCTAGACAAGTCTTAATCACGCCATTTTCACTAACAAAGGAAATTTAAGACAATTTTACTACCTGTGACATGAACATGTAATTATTGACCGAGAAGCTTCCTGAATTATGAAAGGAAGTGCCATCAAGTGGCGGGAGGACAAAGAAGCCAGCAGAGCAGCAACCAATGAGAATTTGAAAAGTTCACAGAAAAGGCAGATCATCAAATCAGACCTACGTCTCTGTGGACTAAAGTAGAGACTAAAATGTCTGACAGCTCACATTACAGAAAGGCTTGCTAGTGAACTGGAAATCCTACACGTCATCCAAAATGCCAGGATTACACTCGGAAGGATCATAAATCCTGCACAAAACAGACCCTCACATTGGAAGTGTTAGTCCAAGTCAAGTAGGAAGTTTTGTTTTCTATGCAAATACTAATTGTGGTGATCCTGGGGACATGTGGATTTGGGATGAACACCACCTACAGTGGCAGCTGAGAGAATGAGGAGAATTTTGTATCTAAACCCCATTATGGATGTTGCATTATTAGTGGAATCTGTGAATTGCATCTGTCCCAAGACTGTGGTTCTTTATTGCTAATAACTCATATTGATAGACCCCAACTTTAGATGGAAAAGACAGTCATGTATCTAACCTGGGCTCCATTCTTCCATGTGCTGTATACCATGCTATAATTTAGTGAAGGCAATCTAATTCCTAATGCTCCAAGCACAGTGCTCGATATTTATGGTGTTCCTAGGTTTGTCTACCATCTTTTCTCTGGTCATGAAAACAAATTAAAACAGGTGAGGTAGGAGGCGATAGTAATTAGCATCAATTACCTTTTCTCTAGTTCTCATACACACAAAATTGGGAAGTGGAAACATTATTTTCACAGTCATGGTAGGGCGATTGCACAGAAGAATTCTACTAGTCCAGGCAACAAGCTACAGGAATAGTAAAAGGAACAGAGCGGAAAGCCATATTTCCTACTGAGATTTATGTTGGAAAATTGTTGCTGCCAGGATCATGGGTTATTCTGAGACATTTTCTGAGCCTCTTCTGAGTTTATGAACAAGACTAGCTTTGCAGTGTCTGAGAGTCGCAGGATTACTGTTCTATTTTGGTGTTAGAAGCAATTAATCATGGTTCTATGTCACCAACAAATAAAAAATATCTTTCTTTTAGACAGGCAGGGAAGTTGGAAAGGAAGGCAAGAAGAGTGTTCTATTCAAAATACATCTTTATTTATTTTAGCTTCAGTGCAGGATGTTTTATTTTACAAGAACACTTCCAACACAAGAGCGGAAAACCCTGAGGCAAGGTAGGCCCATTACACTACAGTTCTGTGGTCCCAGTAATATGCCTTGCTAACTCAGGGATGTCGTTAGTCAGTTCCTCTCACGATAGTAATAACATACGCATTTCACTTTCAGTGGAAGAACACAGTGGTTCCTAAACCTGCAACCCAAAGCCGTGCCTAGGTATTCTGGTTGCATTTATCTTTCCCCACCCTTAATATTTTATACAATCTAGCTCCAGGTCTGCTTATGAATTTTAACGAGAACCGATTTCACAAAACTTATCTCAGTGTGCTTCAAGTGCTTTCCAATAAAGGTTGTATGTGACATTTTGTTTTCCCTAATGGAAAAAATGAAATTTCAAGGACCCAGACTTCACTTATTTTTGCCCAACTTTGAGGTTTGGTTATGAACAGGATCTTTGGAAGAAAGCACACGGACGCTGTCAGCAATCTTAACTGCCTGGCTGTATCCTGTATTGTTCACTAATGGAAATGGTTAGACTGAAAATTTTAGCTGAGCCAAAAAATTTCCATTGTCTGCAACTTAAAACATAAACAAAACAAAAAACAAGAAACTCTATCCAGGAAAGTGTATTTTCTTTAGCACAGTGTGTGAAGCAAAGAGCAACAGTGACTATGTTTTATTTATCTTTTCTTTNCTGTATTCTCTCATTTTAAAGCCAAAAGTTTTAAGAAAGCTTTTTGCTTACCTTTTAAAAGATTATAACAACTCCATTTTAGCCTATAGGTCCCTGTTCAATAAAAATAGAGTGCTAGACAAGTCTTAATCACGCCATTTTCACTAACAAAGGAAATTTAAGACAATTTTACTACCTGTGACATGAACATGTAATTATTGACCGAGAAGCTTCCTGAATTATGAAAGGAAGTGCCATCAAGTGGCGGGAGGACAAAGAAGCCAGCAGAGCAGCAACCAATGAGAATTTGAAAAGTTCACAGAAAAGGCAGATCATCAAATCAGACCTACGTCTCTGTGGACTAAAGTAGAGACTAAAATGTCTGACAGCTCACATTACAGAAAGGCTTGCTAGTGAACTGGAAATCCTACACGTCATCCAAAATGCCAGGATTACACTCGGAAGGATCATAAATCCTGCACAAAAACAGACCCTCACATTGGAAGTGTTAGTCCAAGTCAAGTAGGAAGTTTTGTTTTTCTATGCAAATACTAATTGTGGTGATCCTGGGGACATGTGGATTTGGGATGAACACCACCTACAGTGGCAGCTGAGAGAATGAGGAGAATTTTGTATCTAAACCCCATTATGGATGTTGCATTATTAGTGGAATCTGTGAATTGCATCTGTCCCAAGACTGTGGTTCTTTATTGCTAATAACTCATATTGATAGACCCCAACTTTAGATGGAAAAGACAGTCATGTATCTAACCTGGGCTCCATTCTTCCATGTGCTGTATACCATGCTATAATTTAGTGAAGGCAATCTAATTCCTAATGCTCCAAGCACAGTGCTCGATATTTATGGTGTTCCTAGGTTTGTCTACCATCTTTTCTCTGGTCATGAAAACAAATTAAAACAGGTGAGGTAGGAGGCGATAGTAATTAGCATCAATTACCTTTTTCTCTAGTTCTCATACACACAAAATTGGGAAGTGGAAACATTATTTTCACAGTCATGGTAGGGCGATTGCACAGAAGAATTCTACTAGTCCAGGCAACAAGCTACAGGAATAGTAAAAGGAACAGAGCGGAAAGCCATATTTCCTACTGAGATTTATGTTGGAAAATTGTTGCTGCCAGGATCATGGGTTATTCTGAGACATTTTCTGAGCCTCTTCTGAGTTTATGAACAAGACTAGCTTTGCAGTGTCTGAGAGTCGCAGGATTACTGTTCTATTTTTGGTGTTAGAAGCAATTAATCATGGTTCTATGTCACCAACAAATAAAAAATATCTTTCTTTTAGACAGGCAGGGAAGTTGGAAAGGAAGGCAAGAAGAGTGTTCTATTCAAAATACATCTTTATTTATTTTAGCTTCAGTGCAGGATGTTTTTATTTTACAAGAACACTTCCAACACAAGAGCGGAAAACCCTGAGGCAAGGTAGGCCCATTACACTACAGTTCTGTGGTCCCAGTAATATGCCTTGCTAACTCAGGGATGTCGTTAGTCAGTTCCTCTCACGATAGTAATAACATACGCATTTCACTTTCAGTGGAAGAACACAGTGGTTCCTAAACCTGCAACCCAAAGCCGTGCCTAGGTATTCTGGTTGCATTTATCTTTCCCCACCCTTAATATTTTATACAATCTAGCTCCAGGTCTGCTTATGAATTTTAACGAGAACCGATTTCACAAAAACTTATCTCAGTGTGCTTCAAGTGCTTTCCAATAAAGGTTGTATGTGACATTTTTGTTTTCCCTAATGGAAAAAATGAAATTTCAAGGACCCAGACTTCACTTATTTTTGCCCAACTTTGAGGTTTGGTTATGAACAGGATCTTTGGAAGAAAGCACACGGACGCTGTCAGCAATCTTAACTGCCTGGCTGTATCCTGTATTGTTCACTAATGGAAATGGTTAGACTGAAAATTTTAGCTGAGCCAAAAAATTTCCATTGTCTGCAACTTAAAACATAAACAAAAACAAAAAACAAGAAACTCTATCCAGGAAAGTGTATTTTCTTTAGCACAGTGTGTGAAGCAAAGAGCAACAGTGACTATGTTTTATTTATCTTTTCTTTGTCTGAGGGAGAAATATTAAATTATGTCAATAATAAATCTACTAGCTTTACTGTTACTATTTATTATCATTGCTTATTTTGTTTCATAGCCCAGGGATTTTACAAAAAGCCCTGTAAACTCAAACTGCTGTGTTTAATGTTGCTCTTGCTCTCCTATAGTTGACAGAAAATTTTCACTTACATTTGAGTTCATTTGTGCAGCATTTCTGCTTTAATCAAGGCTGTCTGACTTACTGTCAAAAGTGAATGGAAGTGCAGTTTTAAAATCCATTTATTTCACAACTTAAATTGAAATAATGCCAGTATTCAGTAATCTCCAAGGGTGTTTTCATCAAAGTATGTCCCATACATTTTTGCCCCCAATAGACTTGTATCTATGTTTCATAGAATCAGATCTCATTGCAGATAAAGTAAATTCTCCTGTTGTTTTCTGTTCTTCTGTCACTCAACAAGTGTTTGTTAAATATCCATTTTGAGCAAGTCACTTAATGTCCTCATACCTCAGACTCTATTTCTAAAGGAAGGTATTAGGCAAGATAATGTCTGAGATATTTTGAGCTCTAATGTGACATTTATAATTTTGCTACAGTCTTAGGATCGTTCTAAAAACTGAAAACAATTACATATAGGAATACATATGATGACACGATGGAAAGATAATGGACTTTTGTGAGCCACAGTTCTCTCGCTTAGTGCTATTGTCTGTATGTGTGTGTCCTTTCAATATTTGTGTATTAAAATACTATTAGGAGGTGGGGCCTTTACAAGGTGATGAGGTCACAAGGGCTCCACCCTCACGAATGAGATTAGCACCCTTATAAAGGCCTGAGAGAGCTTGTCTGTCCCTTTCACCATGTGAAGACACAGCATTAAAGCCCCAGCTTTGAAGCAGAGAGTAAGCCCTCACCAGACTTAGTTTTGTACTTTCCAGCCTCCAAAACTGTAAGCAATATATTTCTATTTTTTTAATAAATTACTCAGTCTAAGATATTTTGTTATAGCACCCTGAACGGTCTAAGAGATTTGGTGAATGAGTACAACACTCCTGTCCTCACAACATTGTCTGAAGATTTAAATCAGAATAAATAGAGAAGTATGTAACACATAGTAGTTCAATAAACAACAGTGGCTGATCTTCTTTGCCTTTGTTAAAATTACTTACACTCCAAGTACGAAGAGAGGATCTGTGCAAAACAGAGAGACATATAGGAATGCAGTGTAAAAAAAAAAAAAAAAACTGAATGAAATGAACAATTTATACATAATGGACATCTTAGATATGTTTTGCAACAAATGGATTCCTATGAAACTTAGCAGCCCTAGCCTTGCTTACTTCTAAACCATGATATTTACTTGCTTCCTGATTATTGCCTTGATTTGACATTTGTTTTTAGTACTCCTGATTAACCCTTTGTATAGTAATTAATCAAACAAGATCTGAAGCTATTTCCTCATACCAGGATCTGAGGAGATATTTAGATCAAATGTAAGAGCTGTGGATACCATGTGAAATTTAATTTCTGGATTGAAAGGTAGACAACCTGCCAAAAGGCTAGAGCTCGAGGCCTGAACACAGCTAGAAAGACCACTTCTTCAGCCTGATCTTACCTGATCTTTTTTTTTTTTTTTAGGTGGAGTCTCTCTCTGTTGTCCAGGCTGGAATGTAATGGTATGATCTCAGCTCGCTGCAACATCTGCCTCCCGGATTCAAGCAGTTTTCCTGCCTCAGCCTCCTGAGTAGCTGTGATTACAGGCACATGCCACCATGCCCGGCTGATTTTTGTATTTTTAATAGAGACCGGGTTTCACCATGTTGGTCAGGCTGATCTCAAACTCCTGACCTTGTGATCCGCCCACCTCGGCCTCCCACAGTGCTGGGATTACAGGCATGAGCCGCCGCGCCCAGCCAACCTGATCTTAATTTATAGATTCATCAATCTGTTCTGTTTCCTCACTGGGCCCTGACAATTCATTAAAGATAGAAAAAAAAAAAATGAAAATCAATAAAAAAGAATGAGAGCAGAAATCCTTTATCAAATACTTTGGTTTTGACACAGACTAGGGGACAGGCTGGAGTGCAGTGGAGTGATCATTGCTCACTGCAGCCTAACTCCTGGGCTCAAGGGATCCTCTCCCACCTCAGTCTCCCGAATAGCTGGTACCACAGGCATGCACCACCACACCCAGCAGGGTTTTTTTTTTTTTTTTTTTTGTTTGTTTTGTTTTTGAGAGACAATGATCTTCCTCCATTGCCCAGACTGATCTTGAACTTCTGGGCTCAAGCAGTTCTTCCCCATTGGTCTCCCAAAGTGCTGGGAATACAGGCTTGAGGCGCCATACCTGACCTCAAATACCTGTAATAAGACTTTAATAACAACTTTATCAAGACCTTTAAGATGCTTACAACGATGAAAATCTAGAGTTATCCATAACATCCCAGTTTTATGTAAGCCAAACTACTTTCTGTAGATGGCTCTGCATTATTTTGAAGGGTCTCTGAAAATCCCAGAATAATGACATTTTATAATAAAAGGACATCCAGTCCGACAATCTTATTTTTCAGATGAAGAAACTGAGTCCCAGAGAAGTGAAGAGCAAGGCTCTGCTCTGCCTTTCCCTGCCTGTGTCTTTGGCAAGTTACATACCATTTCCAACATTCAAGGTACTTATATGTTAAATGGGGCTAGAATAGTAAGTGTCCCACAATGCTAGGTGAAACGCATGTGAAATGTTTAGCAAAATGCCTGACATATTAAATATTATTATTATTACAAGAATGAGGAGTAAAATCTGTCTTTATAATACCGTACTCTGGAATCGTGAATAGAGTGGCTTACCTTCATGTATTACTGAAGTTGAAGGAAAAATTTAGATAAACCTTTAAACATGCTTGTATTAAAGGACAGCAATTACAGAATATTTCCCTAATATTTACTTCAAAGCAAGAGACTCTTTTGCTAAAAGCCTTCTTTATAGCAACATTCCTGGAAATTTCCCAGTAAAATACAAATAACTGAATATTTAGATTGAAAAAGTGAAATTGTTTTTCTGTAAGTTCATAATTAATATTATATTTACACTGGAAAATCCAGGCATACTTAGTGAGTTTAATCACCTACCTAAAAAGCAATTAAAACCAAAAAAAAAAAAAAAGAAAGAAGAAAGAAGAAGAAGAATTACTTGCAAAATATTATTGTTTCATGATTTGAAAGATACTTCGTTGTGATATTATTTATCCGCTGAAAATTCAGACACATTTTTAGTTTTCTATACAAAGAATCTACCCAATAAAAGGGGATATCATGAGAACTTGTTTTTTTTTTTTTTTTTTTTGTTTACTTAACAGTTTCTCCTTTCTAAAAAGTTTTTTCTCTCAGTTATGCAACTATATCCAAAATCCAAATGAATGGTTTTAAGGTAAAAGGTATTATTTTATTTACTTTTAAAACGTTTATTTTAGGTTTGGGGGCACATGTGAAGGTTTGTTACATAGGTAAACACCATAATGGGGGTTAGTTGTACATATTATTACTGACATCACCCAGGTATTAAGCCCAGTACCCAATAGTTGTATCTTCTGTTCTTCTCCCCCATCTTTACCTCCCCACTCAAGTAGACCCCAGTGTCTCTTGTTTCCTTTTTTGTGTTCATAAGTTCTCACCATTTAGCTACCACTTATAAGTAAGAACATGCAATATTTGGTTTTCTGTTCCTGTGTTAATTTTGCTAAGGATAATAGCCTCCAGCTCCTTCCATGTTCCCACAAAAAACATGATCTAGTTCTTGTTTATGGTTGCATAGTATTCCATGGTGTATATGTACCACATTTTCTTTATCTAATCTGTCATTGATGGGCATTTAGGTTGATTCCATGTCTTTACTATTGTGAATAGTGCTGCAATGAACATTTGTGGTATATGTCATTATGGTAGACTGATTTACATTCCTCTGGCTATAAACCCAGTAATGAGATTGCTGGGTACAGTTACACTTTCAGCTCTTTGAGGAATCTCCACACTGCTTTCAACAATGGTTGAACTAATTTACACTACCACCAAAAATGTATAAGCATTCCCTTTTCTCTGCAACCTCACCAGCATGTGTAATTTTTTGAGTTTTTAATAATAGCCACTCTGACTGGTGTGAAACGGTGTCTTATTGTGGTTTTGATTTATATTTCTCCAACCAGCAGTGATATTGAGGTTTTTTTCAGATGTTTGTTGGCCACATGTTTGCCTTCTTTCAAGAAGTGTCTGTTTATGTCCTTTGCCCATTTTTTAATGGGGTTGTTTGCTTTTCTCTTGCAAATTTGTTTAAGCTCCTTATAAATGCTGGATATTAGACCATTTTCAGATGCATAGTTTGCAAATATTTTCTCCCATTCTATTGGTTGTCTGTTTACTCTGATAATAGTTTCTTTTGCTATGCAGAAGCTCTTTAGTTTAATTAAATCCCACTTGTCAATTTTTGCTTTTGTTGCAATTGCTTTTGGTGTCTTTGCCATGAAATCCTTGCCCATTTTTATATCCAGTATGGTATTGCCTAGGTTATCTTCTGCAATTTTTATAGTTTTGGGTTTAACATTTAAGTCTTTAACCCATCTTGAGTTGATTTTTGTGTGTGGTGTAAGGAAAGGGTCCAGCTTCAATCTTCTGCTTATGGGTAGCCAGTTATCCCATCATGATTTATAGAATAGTGAGTCTTTTCCCCATTGTTTGTTTTTGTTAGCTATGTCAAAGATCAGATGATCACAGATCTATGGCCTCATTTTTGGCCTCTCTATTCTGTTCCATTGGTCTATGTGCCTGTTTGTGTACCAGTACCATGCTGTTTTGATTACTATAGCTTTTCGAAATAGTTTGACGCTGGGTAACATGATGTCTCCAGCTTTGTTCCTTTTGCTTAGAATTGCCCTGACTGTTTGAGCATTTTTTTTGGTTCCATATGAATTTTAAGACAGTTTTTTCTAGTTCTGTGAAGTATGTCATTGGTAATTTAATAGGAATAGCATTGAATCTCTAAATTGCTTTAGGCAATATAGCCATTTTAATGATATGGATTCTTTCCATTTATGAGCATGGGATGTTTTTTCATTTGCTTGTGTCTTTTCTAATTTCTGTGAGCAGTGTTTTGTAATTCTCATTGCAGAGATCATCTTGTATCTCTCCGGTTAGCTATATTCTTATGTATTTTATTCTTTTTGTGAAAATTGTGAATGGAATTGCATTTCTGGTTTGGCTCTTGGTTCAGCTGTTGTTGGGGTATAGGAACGCTAGTAATTTTTGTACATTGATTTTGTATCCTGCAGTTTGGCTGAAGTAGTTTATCAGCTAGAGGAGCTTTTGAGCTGAGACTATGGGGTTTTCTAGATACAGCATCATGTTGTCTGCTAACAGAGTTAGTTTAACTTCCTATCTTCCTATTTGGGTGCACTTTATTTCTTTCTGTTGTCTGATTGCTCTGGTCAGGACTTCCAATACTATGTAGAATAGGATTGGTGAGAGAGGGCATAGTTATGCAAGTTTTCAAAGGGACTGCTTCCATCTTTTGTCCATTCAGTATAATGTTGGCTGTGGGCTTGTCATAGATGGCTCTTATTATTTTGAGGTATGCTTTTTCAACACCTAGTTTATTGAGAGTTTTTAACATGAAGGGTGCTGAATTTTATCAAAAGCCTTTTCTGCATCTATTGAGATAATCATGTGGTTTTTGTCTTTAGTTGTGTGTATGTGATGAGTCATATCCTAGGGATGAAGCCTACTTGATTGTGGTGGATTCGCTTTTTGATGTGCCACTGCATTCAGTTTGCAAGTATTTTGTTGAGGATTTTTGCATCAATATTCTTCAAGAAAATTGTGCTTAATTTTCTTTCTTTATTTTGTCTCTGCCAGATTTTGGTATCAAGATGATTCTGGCTTTATAGAATGAGTTCAGGGGGTGTCCATTTTCCTCAATTTTTTTAGATTAATTTCTTTAGGAATGGTACCAGATCTTCTTTATACATCTCGTAGAATTTGGCTGTGAATCTATCAGTTCACAGACATTTTTTTGGTTTGTAGGCTATTTATTATTGCTTCATTTTCAGAGCTTATTGTTGGTATGTACAGGGAATCAAATCCTTAGTCTTGGGAGGGTGTATGTGTCCAGGAATTGATCCAGCTCTTCTAGGTTTTGTAGTTTGTGTGTGTAGAAGTATTCATATCATAGTCATTTCTGATAGTTGTTTTTATTTCTGTGGAGTCAGTAATAACATTCCCTGTGTCACTTCTGATTGTGTTTATTTGGAGCTTCTCATTTTTCTTCTTTATTCATTTACTTAGTGACCTATTTTATTAATTTTTTCAAAAAACTAAGTCCTGGATTTATTGATCTTTTGATGGTTTTTCACATCTTGATTTCCTTCAGCTCAGCTCTGATTTTTGTTATTTCTCATCATCTGCTAGCTTTGGGGTTGATTTGTTCTTGCTTTTCTAATTTTTTTCAGTTGTGAAGTTAGGTTGTTAGTTTGAGATCTTTCTATCTTTTTGATGTGGAAATTTAGTGCTATGAATTTCCCTCTTAACACTGCTTTAGCTATGTCCCAGAGATTCTGTTTTGTTGTATCTTTGTTGTCATTATTTTCAAAGAACCTCTTGGTTTCTGCCTTAATTTCATTGTTTCCACAAAAGTCATTCAGGAACGTGTGGTTTAATTTCCAGGTAATTGCATGGTTTTAAGTGATTTTCATAGTCTTGATTTCTATTTTTACTGTGCTGTGTTCCAAGGGTGTGTTTGCTATGATTTCAGTTTTTTGCATTTGCTAAGGATTGTTTAATGTTCAATTATGTGGTTGATTTTAGAGTATGTGCAACATGGAAATGAGAAGACTGTATATTCTGTTGTTTTTCAGTGGAGTGTTCTGTAAATGTCTATCAGATCCAATGTTGAGTTTAGGTCCTGAAAATCTTTGTTAATTTGCTTCCTCAATAATCTGTCTAATACTGTCAGTGGAGTGTTGAAGTCTCACACCATTATTGTGTGGGAGTCTATGTCTCTTTGTAGGTCTTTAAGAACTTGATTTATGAATCTGGGTGCCCCTGTTTTGAGTGCATATATATTTAGGATAGTTAGGTCTTCTTGTTAAATTGAACTTTTTACCATTATGTAATGCCCTGCCTTGTCCTTTTTCATCTTTGTTGGTTTAAAATCTCTTTCGTTTGAAATCAGTATTATAACTCCTCCTTTTTTCTGTTTTCCATTTGCTTGATAGATTTCCTCCATCCCTTTATTTTGAGCCTATGTGTGTAATTACAAGTGATACAGGTCTCTTGAAGACAGCATTCCATAGGGTCTTGTTTTTTATCCAGCTTGCTACTCTGTGCCTTTAAAGTGGGGGCATTTAGTCCATATTCATTCATGGATAGTATTGATATGTATGGATTTCATCCTGTCATTGTGCTGTTAGCTGGTTATTGTGTTGGCTTGTTTGTGTGGTTGCTTTACAGTGATAACTGGTCTGTGTGTTTAAGTGTGTTTTTTTATTAGTTGGTAGTGGTCTTTCCTTTCTATATTTAGGGCTACTTTCAAGACCTTGTGTAAGGCAGTTCTTTTGCTTATCCGAAAAGAGTCTTATTTCTCCTTCACTTAGGAAGCTTAGTTTGGCTGGATATGACATTCTTCCTTGAAGACCTTTTTCTTTAAGAATGTTGAACATAGGCCTCTAATGCCTTGTGGCTTGTAGGATTTCAGCTGAGACGTTCACTGTTAGCCTGATGAGGTTCCCTTTGTAGGTTACCTGTCTTTTCTCTCTAGCTGCCTTTAACATTCTTTCTTTCATTTTGGCCTTTGAAAATCTGATGATTATGCATCTCGAGGATGATCTTCTTGGGTAGAATGTTGCAGAAGTTCTCCGTACTTCCTGAATTTTACTGTGGGGCCTTCTAGCAAGGTCCCAGAAGTTTTCATGGATGATATCTTGAAATATGTTTTTGAAGTCGTTTGCTTTCTCCCCCTCCCTTTCATGGATGCTAGTGATTCAGAGATTCGGCCTCTTTACATAATCCCATACTTGTTGGAGGTTTTGCTCATCCTTTTTACTCTTTTTTCTTTATTTCTGTCTGACTGTTTTATTTCAGAGAACCCATCTTCAAGTTCTGAGATTGTTTCCTCCCCTTGGTTTATTCTGCTGTTAATACTTGTGATTACATTGTGAAATTATTGTATTGTGTTATTCAGCTCTATCAGACCCATTACGTTCTCTTTAAAAAAAGAAAAAAAAAACTCATTATTTCATCGTTTAGCTCCTCTATACTTCATTGTCATTTTAATTTTTCTTGGATTGGGTTTTGCCATCCTCCTGAATCTCAGTAATCTTTGCTCCTATTCATATTCTGAATTCTATTTCTGTGATTGCAGACAGTTCAGCCTGGTTAAGAACTCTTGCTGGAGAACAGGTGTGGTGGTTTGCAGGATATACAACACTCTGGCTATTTGAGTTAAGAGTTAAGAGTTCTTGTGTTGGTTCTTTCCCATCTCTGCCCATGGGTGTTCTTATAACTGCAGTATAGATTGAGTGCAGACAGTAGACTTCGTTTCTGCATGTTTTCACAGGGTCAATGCCTTGTGTAGGGTCTTTATTTGAAGCTGAGTTTTTGTCTCTGGTTTCAGAGGGGGGTATATTAGTGAGGTATTTTTGGTGTTGAAGCTTTGAGATGTGACCCAGCAGATGACACTTAGGCTTACTGGTCAGTTAGTAGACTTTTGCTTTGTTGTGTGGTTCCCCTATGTTTCCTCACAGTTGCAGCCATGTTCCTTCTCAATGTTCTGAAAGTGTGGGTTCCTCTCCCACTTGAGTGCTAGCTGTGGATCGTGACTTGGCACTCCTGGGCTGTCCACTGCAGTTCTGCAGCAATCTCAGTGTATATGTTCTTTCCTCAACTTGTAAGCTGCAGAGAGAGGGATCTTAGTAGTGGTTGTAGCTAAGGGTCATTTGTTTGTCTCCCGGGAGCTCCACCCCAGAGAGATGCAGGTCAGCAATTGCTCAATGCTATCAACCCAGGATGAAGGGTCTGTGCTGTGGGCCCAAGCCAGGGATTCCCTGTCTAGTGACAAGCAGTGGGAGCTGCGTGAGACTCGTGGGAGATGGACTGGCCTCCTCTCCTTGGGTGGACTGCAGCTTGTTGGAGGTGTGGATACAGCACTTAGGGTCTTTGCTTCTTTGTCAGTCTGAGAGTGGCAAGGGCAGTTTCACTGCAGAGGCAGTGGCAGAGAGGCTTTTAGTTGCCCCCAGAGGCTCTGTCCAAGGAGTTGCTGAGTTGCTATAGGCATGATAGCTTTGCTGGGGGTGGCTGGAGGCCCAGACCTGGAGGATTTGTCCAGTGAGGAGGTATGGGAATGAACACCCATGTAATAGTCTGGCCACTTTTCCATAACGCTGCAGTAGTATGCTTGGAGCCCACTCCAGTCCCTAGTTGCCTTGGATTTTTCAGTACCTGGAGGTACCATCAGCAAAATCTGTAAAACAGTACAGATGGCAGCCTGTCTTTCCTTCTGGGAGCGTCATCCCAGCAAGAATACAAATCTCTGAGACCATGGACAGGGGTGGCTGGAGGCCCGAGGAAGGTCCCACCCAGTGAGGAGGAAGGCATCAGGCATCCACTTAAAGCAGCTGTCTGGCCACGTTTTGGTAAAGCAGCTGTGCTATGCTGGAGGATCCCATCTACCCCTAGGTGGCTTGGACTCTCCAAAACCTGAAGGCTGGAATAGGTAAGGTGCTCAAACAGCAAAGATGGTGACCCATCCCTCCTACTGGGATCTCCTATCTAGGGAAGTGCAATGCCACTACCAGTGGAATTCCAAGCCAGTGGGTCTTATCTTGTGAGGTGCTGTGGAAGTGGGGCCTAAAAGTTGTTGCTGCTCAGTCCCCTGCTTTCAGCTTCTTTCCTAGGGGTATGTATGGGGGTCTAACCTCCCACTTTGCCAAAACTGTAGCTACTTTTACCGGAAAGCCCAAGTATCTAAGGCTTCAGGGTCTCCATGCATTCCTGAGTGGCTGCTCTACAGAGACTCCACATAGCTCTGTCTGTCAGACCGAAAGCCCTGGTAGACTGGGTTCTAAAGGAGATCTCCTGGACTGAGAGTAGCAGAGATTCATGGTACAAGAGTGGTTTCCCAGGATTGCACATTCGTTCATCATTGCCCTGGGCGAGGGAAGTTCTCCTGGCTCCATGTTTCTCCCAAGTGGGCCATTGTTCTGTTTTGCTTTATTTGTTCTCCATGGGTCAATTATTTCCTTGATTAGTACCGATGTGAGTATCTGTATGTTTCAGTTGAAAGTGTTGTATTTACTCACCCCTCCCATTTGTCTTTCTGACAGCCATGCACACTAGCTGCTTCTAGTTGGCCATCTTGGCCACTCCCTCCAAAATATTATTTTAAACAACCAAGCCAAATTGCATTCACTGATTCTAATTCTGAAAAGCACTGTTCCTGCTCCTCCTCTTCATAGAAGAAATGAGAAGACCCTGTGTTTCGTTTCAGTTCCCAATACTCTCATGAAAATGGAGAAGTGGGGCTCTCTTGGATGAGGGCAAGCTTGGATTTAAGTTCGTTGGCTCTTAATGGACAGGTCATTGGTGAGTGGTCACAGGGCTACAGGGTGTTTTAATGGATCTGTGGATGTCAGAATGTACAACTCAAGGCACTCAAATGTTGCATGACTCTTACTTAATCCACTCTGAAACTATAAATGGCCTTTTGGATTATGTGCCAAAATTGCAAGCAATATTATTAATTCAGCCTTGTACTTGGGAAAGAGATCAATATTATTAGAACAATTATGTCATAATGGAATTTGAACTTTTTTTCCAATTAGAAGTAGAAAAATAAAAGTCTTGATTATGCTTACTCTCACATGCATCTACATGCCCTATCAGTTTTCGCTAACTTAAAGTTAGACTTTCCCCTACTGAGTGGTACACTTCATTCCTGAGACACACAGGGACTAGCAGGAGTTACTTTATGGAAGATGCTACCTTAATTCTCAGTTTATCTATAAAAGGATCAAGATTCCGAACCCTTTCCATTATGATTGTTGCTCATAATATTAATAATATATTTCTTGGCCTATGTCATAGTCTATATTATCTTGAAAAAATATTTAGATTAGATATCTTTATTGCCTCAAATAAAAATTACATGTTCAGTTTTCTGTATGATTAATCCCTAATGAATTATTTCCAATATCCAGTTATGAAAATTACATACACTGTATCCAACCTTCATATAGTGAATAGGACAATCTGTCTGAAAATGTAATTTTATGCATCAAGTAAACTAAGTCCCAAGAAAGGCACAGTTGCTTTTCACTTAATTTCCCAATTGTAAGACCATACAATGGCTCATAAAGTTGTTATGCCCATTATCACTGATGATATTATTCATGATGAAAGAAATCCCTGAAGCATTTGTTTTTATACTAGTGCTTGTTTGATCATGGCACTGATTCTGGAGTAATAATTTGAAGTGAAACCCATTAATATGTTTGAGAACAACTAAGTTGGTGAAAGAGAACATTATTGAATTTTAAAAGTTGATTTTTTTTTTTTTTTAATGAAGGAAGGGTTTTCTTAAGGAAA
>NW_016811513.1:115611-129981 GCF_001698545.2 Rhinopithecus bieti | reverse complement strand
TTGAGTGGTGGTGTGAATATCAACAGGTAGGTAGTTACTAGAATACATCACATTCCTTTACTGAATCATTTTCCATAAAGTATCAAGAATGAATGCATGGGCTTCAAATGCTGAGGTGATTCCTATGATGATACTGTGCACTTGAAGATGGAAGACAAAATGAAAGGTCATGGGCAATATCTGGGCCAGCTTTAGGAAGCTGATTTACATTTTTAGCTCAGGTCCTGGGAGGTGATGCTGGAAAGAAGATTTTGAGGGCTATTTTTCTAAGTAGGAGTTTTCATATAGGAAAGTTGATTGATTCTCAAAATTGATCACCTATTAAAATGCGTTTTAAGCCACTTCTTTTTAAACTACTAATGCACTTATGGACTTCAATAGATATTTTTAAGTGTATAATTCAGTGGCATTATGTACATTCACCACCTTGTGCAACCACTACCACCATCTGCTTCCAAAACCTTTTCATCATCCAAAACAAACTCTATACATTCAGCAATAACTCCCCACTCCTCTCACCAGCCCCTGGTAAACTTTAATCTACTTTCTGTCTTGTTGAATTTGCCTATTCTGGATATTTCATATAAGTGGAATCATATGATAACCTTTTATGTATAGATTATTTTACTAAGCCTAATGTTTTGAAGGCTCAGCCATCCTGTAGCATGTGTCAGAAATTGATTTATTTTTATGACTGAATAATATCCGTTGTACATATGTACACATTTAGTATATTCATTTAGCTGTTGATAGATTTGGATTTTGACAAGTTTTGTTGTAATAAAAGCAAAAGGTAGGAAATAGTTCAAAAAAATTAAACAGCTATTTTATGAATCTTCTCATAATATAATGCTTAGCTTGTTATGGTTGAGTTTACTTTAATGAATTATATTTAACACATGAGATATAAAATGCAGATTATTTATGAGACTACCGAATATATTATAACCCTCTGAGTACATTAAAAAATGCCTAGATTTTCTGAAAACACACCCAACTTCCAAAATGAGTAGTTTCAGCCAAATACCCACTAAGTACATTTATCACATCACCATTCATTCATGATTTTTCTGGTCTACATAAATAAACCAGTCAATAAATTAATATATCAAAACAACCCCATCAGTCGCTACTGCTCACCATATTACTAAATCCTATGGAAAATTATTAATCCGTACCTCATTTGAAATATCAGCACCTTTAAAATAGCTGATTATTTGCCTTTTATGTAAATACTTTCTTCATTTTTTTTTTTTGTATATGTTGTTTTATCTTCCTCTCTCTGAACTTTTTTATTTTTTTAAAGTTGAAGTACCCTTGGGATCAGTCCAGAGCCTTCTTATCACTTAATTCATCCCTTTGCTGATGTAATTTCAACATGAGTTCTGAACACCATCAGCATTACAATGAATCCTTAATCATAGTTCCAATATGGGCAATTTCTTTGACCTGCAGACTCTCAATGTTAATTGCCTACTTGATGATTCCCTGTTTGGATATCTAGTAGACATTTTTAATGTAACATATCTGAAACGGAATTCTTAGTGTCTACCTGTAAATCTGCTTTTTCAGCATCTTAATGCCAATTCCATCCTTCCAGTTTCTTTGACCACATTACTTGAGGTTATCCTTAATTTCTCTTTCTATTATTTCAATTTTCAATCTATTTAGAAAATTCTGTTTCTTCTACTTATGAAATATATCCAGAATCAGATAAATTATTACTTCTATCACAATCGCTTCACTTTTCATCACTGTTGTTTCTCTCTTACATTACCGTAGGAGACTTCCTGCTCTTCTCTTTTCCACTCTTCCTCCTCTGCTGTCTGGTCACACCACAGCAGCCAGAATGATCATACTGAAAGTCTGTTGGATCATGTTATTTATTTGCATCAAACCTATAAATGGCTCCACATTTCTCTGAGAGGAAAACCTCAAACATTTACAATGTTTAACAAGGTTCTATATAATCTGGTCCCTCTCTAACCTCGTTTCCCAGTTTTCCACTAACATTCTTTCTGTCCTCATTGGTCAAGCTATAATGTCTTCTTCAAACATCTCAGATAAGCTCTTGCATCAAGATTTGGTACTTGCTGTTCATTCTGTCTGAAATGCTTTTCTTCTATGTATCTGTGTGGCTAAATTTACCCTCTTGTTCTTGGCAGAGATGCTGCCTTTCAGTGTGAAGGTAGTGCTTTGCAACAGAGCACCTGGCTGAGAGGTACATGGGTTCAGAATCCATGGCCCCAGTACATATCTTTGCATTTGTGAGCCAGCATGAATTCTGTTCCTTATTTATTTATTTTTTCATTCATTCATTCAATTTATTTTTCAAATAAATTTTATTGTATATATTTGAGGTTTACAACATAATGTTATGGGATACATATAGATAGTACAATGATTACTATAGTAAAGCAAACGAATATATCTATCATCTCACATGTAAGATACATCTTGACCAGCCTTAGAAGTCCTAGTTTTTCTTACTGTATTAACCATGCTTTAAAAAATTTTCTCTATTCTGATGCTTTGATATATGGAACCGTGCTGACACTGGAAAGACTGTTCCTCCCAGGGTTTGCCAATTCCTAGAAATAGTACATAACTCACCTGTGAGGACACTTTTCAAATACAAGCCAAGTGATTCAGAACCCACAATCCTACCACCAACTTTTTCAGGCTATTACACTCTGGGCTACTTATCTTCTCTACTCACCCCAGGGACTGCTACCAGACATGTAGGACAGCACCTACAACACCTAACTTACTAAAATTATTCAAACTAGCCAATCCTAAACCTGCTTACTGTGCTTTGCCCATTTCTTCCTGCAGAAGCCACAATAAAGACTCTTGCACACGTTTCTTTCTCTCTCTCCTCTGTCACTTGACTGACTTTGTTGTTTCTCCCTCCCCACACCCATAGTATTTCATGCCTCTTTCTTTTGGGAACTGTAAGGAATAAACTATCTTTTTCAGTGATAATCACCTGCCAATCTGTTGGCCTTACTATAGCTCAAATCTGCTGTTAATATACTATATTTTTTAAATACATGATTCTAATTTTAAGCTTATATAATCCTCTAACATATATATCCCTCTGTCTCTTATTTGTTATCTATCTTCTTCATTTGATTAATAGAAATAGGAATATCTGTTTTCCTCACTGATGTATCTCCCACTGCCTAGAATGATATGTAGCACAGAGTAGGTATCCAATAAATATTTATGAATGAACGAATAAAGGGTCAAATCTAAGAGTCTATTTACATATTTTCAAAACATACATAATGCTTTTAAATAATTTAAATGAACTCTAAAGTCACTAGAAAAAGCAAGGCATCTAAATGAGCAAAATCAAATTTTGAAAAAATTGAAACACCTTTAAGTATGTGTATTTTCATAAGATATCAATGTTTATGTAATATTCTTTCCATTGAGATACATTTGTTGATCTGCCCATAGTAAATGTCTAATAACCATTATATATACCTACACATGTTATGCATATTATTTATAGCTTATCCTTACCCTTATTACCTGTCAAATGAATCTCAAAATATTCAGGTAGTAGGTAAAAATTAGAACCCCAAGTTATTCAGGTAGCGTTACAGCATGCAGAGATACCTTGATTTCAGGATAATTGGATCCCTGTCTCTCCAGTGGATGGGCATAGATGGCAGTATGGGATGGAGGAAGTAGGTAAGATGCGAATGGCTCTTTTTAGAGGCCCTGGCTAAAATACCAAAAATTTTCGTTGTCCTTACCAAGAATTGATACTTTTTTTTAGACAGAGTCTCACCCTGATGCCCAGGCTGGAGTACAGTGGCATGATCTTGACTCACTGCAACCTCCATCTCCTGAGTTCAAGCGATTCTCCTGCCTCAGCCTCCCGAGTAGCTGGGACTACAGTCATGTGCCACCACGTTTGGCTAATTTTTTTGTATTTTTAGTTGAGACTGGATTTCACCATGTTGGTCAGGCTAGTCTCAAACTCCTGACCTCAAATGATCCACCCGCCTCAGCCTCCCAAAATGCTGGGATTACAGGCATGAGCCAATGTGCCCAGCCACCAAGATTTAATAAGTTTTCATAATTGCTTCTCAAGTTTTAATGTGTCTTCATCAATTTCCAATTTATTTATATGGTGGTTTTTACAAATTTGTTTAATATATTTATTTCTGGGGAGAGAATTTTCTGAGTTCCTCACTCAGGCATTTCAGAAATCCCACTCTCCTAATGTTGGAGTTTTACACGTCTATCACATATAGTGTGAGTGAGCCAGCTCCATGTAAAGGGGAAGGGTTGGTATAAAAGATAGTATAGGTAACGCTCAACTAGGATTGTAGCAGGATAGCAATATGATATACCCTGTAGAAATGCCTTGGCTGGTGGAATTGGCAGGACATTCTTGACTCTTGATTGAATTTGATACATGAAAAAAAAGGGAAAGTTTCATCCTTGTCTCTGAGATTAAGAAATAGAAATAGCCGTAGGATCAAGTTTGGAGAGGATAATTTGAAGGTTTCACAGTATATGTAGGTGGATACACCAAGCAGGTAACTGAAAATGTGTGCATTTTCACATGAAGGGCAAAAAGTAAAGTACATTATAATTTTAACATTACCTAGACAT
Source organism: Rhinopithecus bieti (assembly GCF_001698545.2). Taxonomy (NCBI): domain Eukaryota; kingdom Metazoa; phylum Chordata; class Mammalia; order Primates; family Cercopithecidae; genus Rhinopithecus; species Rhinopithecus bieti. The sequence goes on along the minus strand of NW_016811513.1, from coordinate 125,346 downwards.
ATAGTCTGAGATCTAAAATGTCTACAAATCTCTAAACTTGTCTATATCTTAGTAACAAGGAGTAATTAGGAGTTATTCAGTAAACAATCCTGAGTACAGGACAAAAGAAACATTCCCTTAAGATATAACTATGTGGCAGAATTCTGGGCTCCTTATGTGTGTCCAGCTCCTGTTCTGCTGTACTCAGTATTCATATTCCTACTTTAGTAAACTTATAATTATTTCTCATCATGGACATTTGTATAAATCTCAAATAGTTTAAGCATGAGTCTCAGCAGCCATGACACTTAGTCACTAGGGAGCCAAAGTGTTTCATACAGGTTTCCTCTTGTCAATAATTCATTCAGTCCCCTAGGTCCTCGGTCTCCCTGCTTTTGCATATTCTTCCCCGAACCTTTTCCTTTCCTACCATCTCTTTAATATCTACTATTTGACCATTAAATCATTAAATATAGAAATATAACTTGAAATATGACATTAAACAAATTGTAAAGGTTTTTTTTTTAACTCCATCTATATGTGAAGAAACCAGCTATCATCAATTCCACTTGATTTTGTGCCATCTTTTGTTTCCTCTTATTTCTTAGAGAACAGAGCCTCTTAGTTATCATTATTATGTTTTTAAACATAGAAAACTCAGGGGCATATATTTAATGAAAATTTCATTATGGTGATGAATATTGTTATCAGTGTGTCTTTGAAAATGAATTGACAATGTCTAAAATATAAATTAATTTCTCCCTTTTGAAAATAAAGTTGACCTTTGAACAACACAGATTTGAACTGTGTGGGTCCATTTACACACAGATTTTATTTCTCTGCCACTCCTGAGACAGCAAGACCCACCCCTTCTCTTACTCTCGCTCTGTCTATTCAACATAAAGACAATGGGGATGAAGACTTTTGTGATGATCCACTTCCACTTAATCAATAGTAAATTTTCTCTTCCTTATGATTTCCTTAATAACATTTTCTTTTCTCTAGCTTACTTTATTTTAAGAATGCAGTATATAATCATAGGACACACAAAATACTTGTTGATTTTATATTATTGACAAAGCATCTGGTCAAAAGTAGACTATTAATAGCTGAAATTTGGGTGAGTCAAAAGTCATACTGAAATTTTTGACAGCACAGGGGGTCAGCACCCCAATCTCTGATTTGTTCATGATTCAACTGTATTTTATTTCTCTTTATTCTAAAGATGTTCTTATAAGACATGATATGGTTTGGCTCTGTGTCTCCACCCCAATCTCATCTGGAATTGTAATCCCCCTGTGTTTGAGGGAGGGACCTCGTAGCAGGTGACTGTGTCATGGGGGCAATTTCCCCCATGCTGTTCTCATGATAGTGAGGGAGTTCTCACAGGATCTGATGGTATCGAAAGTGGCAGTTTCCCTTGCATGTTGTCTCTCTCCTGCCGCCTTGTGAAGAAGGTGCCTGCTTCCCCTTTGCTTTCCACCATGATTGTAAGTTTCTTAAGGCCTCTCCAGACATGCAGAACTGAGTCAATTAAACCTATTTTGTTTATAAATTATCCAGTCTCAGGTAATACCTTTATAGCAGTGTGAAAATGGACTAATACAGGGCACCAACTAGCAATACCCATAGAAACGTACCATTGTTTTTCCAGAATTTTTACTAGTGTTACTATATTTGTCTTGGGTGCCATGAGGTATTCATAGATTATGACCATTCCACTCCAATTCCTTTTATTATTGCAGTTATTTCCAAAGATGTGTGTGTGTGTGTGTGTGTCTGTGTGTGATCTGTGTGTTTCTGAAATTTTATATGTTATGTATTCTATGTGATTATATATACCATTAGTGAGGCCTGGTTTCAAGCCAGAATTCTGTGTCTTGTTTTCAGAAACCAAATCCCATATTATGGCCTTGGACGTGAGGGTCTGCATGAGTGTTTCATATTCTTCATGAAACAGTGCTTGATTTCTCATCAATATGAGGCAGTGAGCTCACATTTTGACAAATGTCTCTATTCCAAGGAGGCAGTATGTGATAAATCGTAAAAATAGAAAAACAAAATTGCATAGCCAGTCTAAAAGTAACAAAATAAAAACCATCAAGGATCATAAAGAGAAGAGTAAGACAGTTTTACTGATTTTTAGTTTTTTCAGTTTCTATGAGGTAAATCTGATAAGTCCTCTTTGTATTTGGAGGAATGGGAGGACTTTTCACATTCCATGCTTGAATTCTAAGGCTGAGAGGTGTTTTCTCCACTTTTGAAAGGAGACTGAAACACTCTTGTGGAGTCACTGTTTGTCCAACAAAACCCCATGCTGATGAACTGCATAAAGTTTCCAGTTGACAGAGATAGGGTTTCCAGTATCCCCAAGATCATAGCAGGAACAGAAACCAGAGATGACCATATCCAATATAGTTCTGGAGGAGGCAGCAGGGGAAGGGGCTTCTAGAAGCCTGTGGACCAGGTAGAAACAATTATAAAATCTCTACATAGAAGACTACATAGAGAGGAGATGAATTACTTTGTACTATAGGTATAACAAATTACCACAAATTTAGCAGCTTAAATTTATTTATTTTTAATGTTTTATCTTATACTTCTGTAGATGAGAAGTCTGAACAGGCTCAAGTGTCTTATTTGCTTAGGGTCTCATTAGTCAAAAATTAAGATCCCAAGCTGGGTTGAGATCTTATCTGGAGAGTCTGAGGGAGAATCTGCTTCCAAGCTCATTCAGATTGTTGGAGAAATTAAGTTCTGTTTGGTTGTAGCACTGAAGCATCCTTTTGGTTTTGGATGTCAGCTAGGGGTCATTCTCAGATTCTAGAAGCCAATTGCAATACACGGATCTTGGCCCCTACCATTTACAAGGCTAGGAATGGTGTGTTGAATTATCTTCATGCCTCAAATCTCTCTGAATTTTCTCCTGCCTTCTTCTTTTGCCACCAGCTGAAGAAAATCCTCTGTTTTAAAGGCTCATGTAACTACATTAGGACAACCTAGATAATTTTTTTAAGGGAACCTATGCCATAACATAACACAAGTACCGGGGTGACATCTCATAATATTCGCAGATTTCAAGAAATATAGCCTGGACTCTTGGGGCTGTATTTGTTTCCTGTAGGTGCTATAACAAATTATCTCAAGTATGGTGCCTGAAAACAAGAAAACTTTACTCTGTCACATTTCTAGAGGGTACAAGTCTGAAATCAAGGTATTTCCAGGCTAATAGTCCCCTAGAGGCTCCAGAAGAAAATAACAAAAAAAAATCCCTGTCTTCTTCCAGTTTGCAATGGCTGTTGGCCTTCCTTGGCATTCTAAAATTCTAATCATCACATCGATGGAACTGGATGTGGGATGTGAGAAGGGCAAAAGTTCTCCCTCAAAAGTTCAGTGGTAAAACTCTATACAGGATGTGAACAAAGAGAACAGAAGAATCTTTACACCGTTAGTACTGAAGTATAACTGGACAGGACACAAGAATGAGGCAGAAAAGAAGTCCTAGAATCTCAGTCGAGTGCTGTGTTTAAGCAGTATTATGTAGATGGGGCAAAGAGGAGGAAGCCTGCACCATCAGCACTGTGATCATATGGTAAGGTGGACAGAACAAGTTTGTAGCTGGTTCGTACTTGGGTTGGCAATGTAAACAAGATCAAGGAAAGCAGCATCAGTGCCATGGTGTAAATGCACAGTGGATCTGAATAGCAAGGGAGGATCCTCCCACCATTAATACGGTGGTGTGCCCAGACAGGGCATGTGAGAGGGGCAACAGGACAGGAGGGAGTCACCATCTCTTCAGTGCTATTGTATAACTGGGTTCAGAATCTGAACAGAGTGAAGAGGAGCATCCCGACACTGTCAGGGGACTCATTAAATGGAAAGGGAAATTGAAGCTGTGAGGATGGGAAAACCTAGGCCATTGTGTAAGTGAACAGAGAGTGTGAAAGGAGTAAATAGATCCTCACACTGTCAATGCATGCTGTGCTAGGCCAGAGGAGGAAAACAGAGCAGAGCTGAGCATATCCATACTATCATTGTAATCATGTAACCAGGGCAAAGAGGATAAGACCTGACTCATGAATGCAATGATGTAACAGCACAGGGGAAGTAAAAGGCCTGAAAAGGTAGAACCTGCACAACCACTACAGTTGAGTAACTGCACTGAAGCCAAGGATGAGGCAAACAGTAGAAGTGCAGAGCATCAGTGCTATGGTGTAACCTGGGAAAGGATGTGACAATGTGAAGAGGAGCAGCCCTCAGACATCACTGCAGGGGTCCAGTTTGACAGGGGTTATTTACAGGCAAATAAGAGGGCTGCCAACATTAGTGCAGTGGAGCAACTGGGCAGGGACCTAATGCATTGCTGTGCCTGACTCAGCATTCCTGCCTCTATATTATTTGGGGCAGCCCAAGGTGACTTTGATACAAGACAGGGCAATCGCTTCCTGAGTCAACAAGAATTGGAGTGCCGCTTTACAATGCCCTAGGAGAATTACAAGTGTGCCTTCAAGATGCCATTATTTATAGTCATAGTGTCATAAAACATTTCATCTGAGAGCCTGTTCTGCTTTCCAGGGTGTGAGGTGACCTGCCGGACACTACCAAGATAGTGGAAAACCAATTCTCCTGCCATCCTGCTCAGAGCCTGTCTTGTGTTTCTCTGCTAATATATATCGCTGAAAACTATGAAAGCAGAGGTCCTAATCTTCAGATAGTGTAATTGTCTAAGATATATACTCTTGTATAAATATACACAATGGTTACACTCCAGAATACTAGATGACTAAAGTGGGAACCAAGTCAATGACCCAAATCCAGCCCAGACCATAGTGACTAAATGTCATCATGGACTGTCTGGCAGCCTTGACAAATTGAGTTTCAGCAGAAAAAAGAATGGGTCACAAAACAACCTTTGCCACAACTGGCACCTTATTGACAGTTTCTTTTGCCATGGCCAGGAAATCAATGGGCTGTGAACACTCAACGATCCTCTTACCCTTGGAAGTGATCCCTGCAGGCCAACCTGCGGGATGTTAGCGGAATGGCTTGTAAGAACACACACCAATCCTGGCTGCTTCTCCTTCTGCTCTGGGAGCAGAGGGGCTGCCCTGGATTCAAGTTTGTGGACCTGACATCGGAAAGAATTACCTTGTTTACCACAGAGCCATCTACATCGCCAGTTGTCTTTCTCAGCACATCACTGTGCTATGTTAAATGTGCCCAACTTAAATTGAAAAGATATGCTACATCAATGTTCATGGGTGTAAACTCTAAGCTTTTAATTTATTTATTTTGGGTGGGGCATGGTGCTCATGAAGAAAGAAGAGGGAGTAAGTTTAGGGGACAGAGTGGGGTAACCTTGAGACATATAGTCAAGGTTCAGGAAGCCCACCATACACAGTGCGGTTTGTTCATTGCAAAATTGCCCAGTCATGGAGGTGTGGGGTTGCTAAAATCCAGCCCATCACCCACTCCAACATCAAAACCTCCTGCTGTGTCTGCAGGGTGGGGCACTTCTGTCTAAGTTCTCTTCTCACAGGGGAAACATTTTTTATAGAGTGGGGTGGGGCATTTCTAGTTCTTTCTCCTAAAGACAGTACATTTTCATTCTGAGGAGCTGTCTTTTCTCATTCATTTCCCCAGAGAACTTTTATTTCTTATAAACTCTTCCTGCTGAGAGCCTTTCCTTCTCACAATGAATCCAGCAACCTACTCACCCAGCCTGACAACAGAGAACACTTTCTCTAATTCACACAAAGATGCCATATAAGTTGCTGGTGACCTGGAGTCTGCGGCACCAAAGGGAACTCCTGATACAGGGATGCTCACTCATTCTGGCACATACCAGACTAGTTAATACACTGAGGCTGTTCTGGGATACCTACATGCTCTACAGGAGCCCTCCACTGCCCCTGCTACCCTCACCCCTTCTCCAGGGCCTAGTAACCACAGAGTTAGTGCCTCACACAGCTGGTGCCCTGAATCCAGCTCTACCTGTTGGTCAGTGTTTGCACCGTATTTGTTGTGAAATACTTCTAATAACATTCTTGATGACAGGCTCCAGAACCCCCCTCGATTTCTGAGCCCCATGAACCCCATTCCCCTCTCCTAGGATATTTTGTTCACTGGTTGACACTGGTTTAGTCCAGTCTTGGACTCCATGACTACCTGCATGTCTACAACTATTCTCCCTCTCTCTGGGTTCCTAAGCTACAGACATCCCTGAGAGGCAGCTGTGGCAGTTGTCCAGGAGAGGCACTGCCAGGCTGCCAAAGAAACTTTGCTGAAGAAACCAGCCCCTCCCTGACAGACTGTGCTATCTCTCAGGAGCTATGAGAAAAGTATAAGTCTCAATGGAAGGGAACACAGTTAAGGTCTTAATGAACGAAGATGGTCACACTTTTGAAAGCATGCTATCAGCAGCCCTTTTACCTGCCAATGTATCACTGCCCTGCTGAGTCTATCTGATGTATTTCCTCTGCACCTGAGGACATGATTCTTACATTTTGCTGCTGAACACAAGGCAATTCTTGGATGAGGTCTTTGGTTTTAGAAAATTTACTATGATTCGGATATGTTAAAATTTGGTGCACTGTCATCACTCAGCCACTGGCTTCTGTGCACTCCCTTCCTCTCTTGTTGCAACACAGTTCTTTGTAAATCACACCTAATTTTAAATACTGAGCATATGGTCTGTTTTGACAACAAGATTAGTCCAAGAGCTGAAAAAAGAAACATTCCCAAAATGCCTTTTATATCCAACAGCCACCTGTGGTAGGNTGCAATGCTGTAACCAAAAGAATTTCCTTGTTCCTCTGTAACCTTACATATCCTGTTTACATTGGGCTATAAAAAGCAAGCACATGCATCGTTCGGGGCCCTCTTGTATGCTGTGGAACGGAGGGACAAAGTTCGAACTTGCAGTAAAGATCCTTGCCGCTTGGCTTTGACTCTGGACTCTGGTGGTCTTCTTTGGGGAATAAACGGTCTGGGCATAACACCATCTCTCTCCTAAGACTTGCGGAGTCTTTCTGCGATTATTTCATTAAATATGTTTTCCTCACCTTTTCTCTTCTCTTTTCCTTCTGAAATGCCCATACTATGAATATTTGTCCACTTAATAGTGTCCCACAAATCCTGTAGGCTTTCTTCTTTTTTTTCCGTTTTGTTTTGTCTGCCTGTGTGATTTCAAAAGACTTGTCTTCAAGTTTAGAAATTCTTCTGCTTGGTCTAGTGTGTTGTTAAATATCTCCATTGTATTTTTTATTTCCTCCATTGAATTCTACAGCGCTAAGATTTTTATTGGACCCTTTGTTATATACTCTGTTAAATATCTCATTCAAATCATGAATTATTTTCCTGATTTCATTGAATTGTCTATCTGTAGTCTCTCGTGTCTCACTGAATTTCTCTACGATTATTATTTCAAATTCTTTTTCTGATATTTCATATATTTCCTTATGATTGAGATCTGTACTGGAGAATTACTGTTTTCCTTTGTAGGTGACATGCCTATCAACAGATAAATGGGTCAAGAAAAACTGGTGTATATACACACAATGGAACACACTGTTTAGCCATTAAAAAAAAATTCTGAAATCCTAACTGGGCACAGTGGCTCATGCCTATAATCTCAGCACTTTGGGAGGCCAAGGTAGGAGGATTTCTTGCATCTGGAAGTTCAAGACCAGACTAAGAAACATGAGACTCCCATCTCTACAAAAAAAATTTTAAATTATCCAGGCATAGAGGTGCACTCCTTTAGTCCCAGCTACTTGGGAGGCTGAGGTGGGAGGATAACTTGAGACTGGGAGGTAAAGGCTGCAGTGAGCCATGACTGCACTACCGCACCCCAGCCTGGGTGACAGACCAAAAGTGTCTCAAAAAAAAAGAAGAAATTCTGTCGTTTGTGGCAACATAGATGAGCTTGGAGGACATTATGTTAGGTAAAATAAGCAGGCACAGAAAGATAAGTAATGCTGTTATCATTCACATGTGGAAGCTACAAACATTAATCGTGTAGAAGTAGAGATTAGAATACTTGTTACTAGAGGCTGGGGAGGGTAGGGGAAATAGGGGAACAGCCAAAGGTTGGTTAATGGATACAGAAGTACAGTTAGACAGGAGAAATAAGTTTTAGTGTTTTATAGCACAATAGAGTGACTACAACCAACAACGATTGTATTATTAAAATAGCTAGAGGAGCAGATTTTGAATGTTCTCAACACAAAGAAATGATAAATGTTTGAGGTAATGGTATGCTAATTACCCTGATTTATTACATTATATTACAAATATTACACTTTATGCCATAAATATGTACAATTATTATTTGTCAATTAAAACTAATAATAAAGGCCAAAATAAAATATAAAATAATAAAATATAAAATCAAAATTACAAAATCATGTGCTTCCTTTTCACTAGAAAGGAATTTTCACTAGATATTAAGGTTCCTAGGGGTTAAGAATTTTAGGCTGGGTGTGGTGGGTCACATCTGTCATCCTAGCACTTTGGGAGGCCAAAGCAGGAGAATCACTTGAGCCCAGGAGTTTGAAACCAGCCTGGGCAACATAATGAGACTCTGTGTCTACCAAAAAAAATGTTTAAATAGCTGAGTGTGGTGGTGTGCACCTGTAGTCCCAGCTACTTAGGAGGCTGATGTGGAAGCATTGCTTGAGTCCAGGATATTGAGGCTGCACTTAAGCCATGATCACACCACTACACTCCAGCCTAGGTGACAGAGCAAGACCCTGTCTCTAAAAATCAAATGTTTAAGAATTCTAATTCGCTTGAGCCCAGGAGTTCAAGACCAACCTGTGCAACATAGTGAGACCCCATCTCTACAAAAAATTTTTAAAATTAGCCAGGCTTGGTGGCACATGCCTGTTGTCCCAGCTACTTGGGAGACTGGGGTGGGAAGATGGTTTGAGCCCCAGAGGCAGAGGTGCAGTGAGCCGAGATCATGCCATTGCACTCCAGCACGAGACCCTGTCTCAAAGGGGGAAAAAAAAAACACTTAGGCACCATGGTAAAACCCCTTTTCGACCAAAAATACCAAAAAAAAAAATTAGCCTAGCATGGTGGCATACATCTGTAGTCCCAGCTACTCAGGAGGCTGAAGTAGGAGGACTACTTGAGCCCAGAAGGCAGAGGTTACAGTGAGGCAAGATCACACCGCTGCACTCCCAGTCCGGGTGACAGAGACCTCATCTGAAAAAAATAAATTAATAAAAAAGAATTCTAATTAATTTATGTAATAAAGACTACCAAATGTAGTAAAGATGAAAGAAAATAACTCAGCCGGGTGTGATGGTTCAAGCCTGTAATTCTAGCACTTTGGGAGGCCAAAGCAGGTGAATCACTTAAGGCCAGGAGTTCAAGACCAGCCTGGCCAACATGGCAAAACCCTCTCTCTACTAAAAATAGAAAAAAAAATTAGCTGGGTGTGGTGGCACACACCTGTAATCCCAGCTACTTGGGAGTCTGAGGGACAAGAATCATTTGAACCTGAGAGGCAGAGGCTGCAGTGAACTGCTTAGATTGAACCACTGAGTTCCAGCCTGGGTGACAATGGAAGACTCTGTATAAAAAAAAAAAAAAAGAAGGAAGAAAGAAGAAGAAGAAGAAGAAAGAAGAAAGAAGAAAGAAGAAGGAGAAGGAGAAGGAGAAGGAGAAGGAGAAGGAGAAGGAGAAGGAGAAGGAGAAGAAGAAGAAGAAGAAGAAGAAGAAGAAGAAGAAGAAGAAGAAGAAGAA
>NW_016811513.1:107946-112869 GCF_001698545.2 Rhinopithecus bieti | reverse complement strand
AAAAAAACTAGCCGGGCGAGGTGGCGGGAGCCTGTAGTCCCAGCTACTCCGGAGGCTGAGGCAGGAGAATGGCGTAAACCCGGGAGGTGGAGCTTGCAGTGAGCTGAGATCCGGCCACTGCACTCTAGCCCGGGCGACAGAGCAAGACTCCGTCTCAAAAAAAAAAAAAAAAAAAAGGAGTTAATGGATTTATAGCAACCTGGATGGAACTGGAGACTATTATTCTAAGTGAAGTAACTCAGGAATGGAAAACTAAATATCATATGTTCTCACTCATAAGTGGGAGCTAAGCTATGAGGATGCAAAGGCATAAGAATGATATGATGGACTTTGGGGACTCAGGGAAAAGGGTGGGAGGAAGGTGAGGGATAAAAGACCACAAACTGGGTTGAGTGTACACTGCTCAGGTGATGGATGCAGTAAAATATCGCAAATCATCACTAAAGAACTTACTCATGTAACCAAATACCACCTGTTCCCCCAAAAACCTAAGGAAATAAATTGTTCAAAAAAGAAATTATTGCCCCCAATTCAAAGGATCTTAAACAAATGTAAGTTCCTCATCAGATAGGTGTGGTCTACCTGATCCACTGATTTATTTAATTGGTTAACTCTTGGCTTTTTGTATTTTTAGTAGAGACAGGGTTTCACCATGTTGGCCAGGCTGGTCTTGAACTCCTGAGCTCAATGTCTGCTCCAGAGAATTTTTCAATTATTGGCTGTTATTCTCCTTATAATCATGATTTTCAGCTCTGTAGTCCACTGTATCCTCTCAAGGGGTTTGAATGCTTTCCAGCAGCATTCAGGTGTGAGACCCTAACCACTCACACATCAAATAATTGCTATCAGGATTAGACAACTAGAAGAACTCAGCACTGCCCAGCATTTCTATTATGTTTCCCTGGTTTGTTTATTTTCCCACCATATTTTCTATTGCTGTATAACACATGCCCCAAGCCTATGATGACTCTGCAACTGCAGATAATGATGACTACCTGACCTTCCATTCCAACGCAACTGTTGAGAATGACAACATCTACACGATTCTTTGTTCCGGTAACTAGTCAATAATGGTAACCTGGTTACCGAGAGTAATGCTATACTGTTTGGTCATACTCTCAGCTTGCTGGGAGAATGACCAAAAGCGAGGAACTGTTAAAGTAAATTTAAAGGGATACTAGGCCTGAAGAATCCCTGAGCAGACAAAACCAGTGAGGCTTCGTAACGAGACCTAAACCTTGCTTGATTTGCAAACATAAGTGAAACTTGACTTTTTTCTTATAAATGCCTATATTAAGGAAAAACAAATCATAAGCTCAACCAGTCAGAAATAGCCAACACACTTATACTACATAACCAAGGACTTTCCAACAGGATAGGCCAAATAAGGCAATTGTATAATTGCAACCAATCAAACAATATATTGATTTTGCTTCTGCATTTACCCCATAAATACTTGCCCCTGATGGCTTGCCGCCAGAACAGACCTCTTCAGTTCGGTGTTTCCCAATTCATCAATTGCTTCTTACTCAAATAAACTCAAAAATATTATCGTGCCTCAGATTTTTCTTTAACATAAGGAAATAGGGTCCACACATCTGCAGCCATGAGGAATTGGAGTCTACCAACAACCTGAATGAACTTGGAAGTGGATCCTTGCCCCAAGCCTCCAGACATGAGTCCAGCCCATCTGACACCTTGATTTTGGTCTTGTGGGACCCTGACCAGAGAACCAGCTGAGCCCACCAGGACTTCTGACCTGTAAGATAAGAAATAGATATTGTCCAGGTGCGGTGGCTCATGCCTGTACTCCTAGCACTTTGGGAGGCTGAGGCAGGAGGATTGCTTTAACTAAGGAGTTTGAAACCAGCCTGAGCAACATATGAGACCTCATCTCTATCATTTTTTAAAAAAATAATAATAATAAAATAAATGGGTATTGTTTTTTAGCCACTAGATTTTGGGGCATGTGTTATACAGCAATAGAAAATATGGTGGGAAAATAAACGAACCAGGGAAACATAATAGAAATGCTGGGCAGTGCTGAGTATGTGCATCTGAGGTCTGTGGTCGTGAACATAAAGTGGACCTAATCAGGAGATCTGTATCTTCCAACTGCATGAGTGCAAGCACAGGGAGGTGGAGAAGATGGCTTCAGCAAGGGTCCAGGTGTTTCTGGGCAAGAGCAGCAGAAAGAAGGGGGGCAAAAAATGAAGGAGTCTAAAAAGGAGAGAGTCTAATGAGGCATTGTAGAGTCTACTGTGTAAGGATGTGAAGATGCTGGCAGGTGGGCAGATGACCCACAATGAGAAAGGGACTCAAGAGGTCCAAAGTGGCAGGCCAGAGAGCTGGAAGGATCGTCCACATGGCTGCAGACATCCCAAGATGACGAAGGAGAAGGGCGGAGAGGAAGACAATGGGCCAGGAGCCAGTTGTAAAGGAGATGAAGTTCTCTGAAGCCAGCAGCTGCCAGCAACAAAAGATGGCATACCAAAACCAGACACCAGGAGCTCCAGAGAGCAGGGCTGCTTACCGGAAGAGAGGTAAGCAAGACACTTATCCCCATCACCTGTCAATGTGACCTCACCTGGAAAGGGGCTCTGCAGGTGTAATCAAGTTAAGATGAGGTGGGCCCTAATCTAATGACTAATATCATAAAACAAGGGAAAGTCAGACACAGGGAAACAGGAGACAGAGAGAAGAAGGCCATGTGAAGATGGAGGCAGAGATTGGAGTGATGCAGTCACAAATCAACAAACACCTGAGGCTCCGGAAACTGGAAAAGGCAAGGAAGGATCTCCCCTAGAGGCTTCAGAGGGAGCATGGCCCTTCTGACACCTTGATTGCAGACTTCCAGCCTCCAGAACTAGGAGAGAATGAAGCTGTCATTTTAAACCACCTGGTCGTGGTAATTTGTATGGCAGCCCATGCAAACAAATATCCCACCTCCTGACTCTGCGGCATGTGAGGATAGGAGAAAAGCAGGCTGTGTTTCAGAGGGCTTTGGGGGGAATGATGTCCTTAGGGGAAAGTGAGTTTCACTTAAGCCAAGAAAATCCAGAGAAGCTTTGGAGGAGGGCTTGAGGACAAAGTGGGGCTTGCTCAGCCCAGAGCAGTGCCAAGGCCACGAGAGGGGGCAGGGGGAGAGGAAAGGGTGAGGCCTTGGCTCAAATAAGGAGATGCAACAGGAGAGACGTGAGCTGTGGTGATTATGGATTACCTGGGCTCTCCAGACTCATAGGGACTGAGATGGACAGGGAGGACCCGTATGACAGAGTCAAATGAGACAGTCACTGAGAGGACAAGTAATCCATTTACAGTACAGGCCTGATACTTTTTCCGCCACGTGGGAGTCGCTGCACCTTCTGTGGTGTGGTCACCTGCAGAGAGGGACCCTGGCATGGTCAGGAGACTGCGCCCTCCTGCTGCAGGGCCTTCTGGGGCAGCTCCACCATTTACTCAGCTGTGACTCAGCCTCTTTGATCCTCTGTGATCTCTGATGATGGCAGCCATCATCAGCCCAGACTACTCTGGGCTCAGACTTTGGAACTTTACAGCTTTATAGTTTCCTGCCATCCGTATTGCTGTACAATACGGTAGCCACTAGCTACATGAGACTAAACTTAAACCAATTAAATTTACATAAATTTAAAATTCAATTCCTCAGTCACACCGGCCACATTTCAAGTGCTCAGTGCCCACATGAGACTAGTAGCTGACGTCCTGGATAGAGCGGAAATCATTTTCCGTCATCACAGAAAGTTCTACTGGACAGCGCTGGACTAGACCGTGCATATGGGGCGTCTGAACCACTGCCTTCTCAAGGCAGAGCTGCTCCGTGGTTGCTGCACTCATGTAGGGAGGCGGAACAAGAGGAAGGGCCCTTATAAGAACCTCTCTGCCTGGCTCCCTGAGACAAAGGTCAGCTTACCTTCAGCCCAGGAATGCTCTGAACATACCCCCACCTCAGAGTCCAGGACATAGCGCCATGAGGCCCGAAGAGGGGGAGGTTTTTCTTTTTTCTTCTTTTTTGAGACAGAGTCTCGCACTCTCACCTAGACTGGAGTGCAGTGGCGCGATCTCGGCTCACTGCAAGCTCCGCCTCCCGGGTTCCCGCCATTCTCCTGCCTCAGCCTCCCGAGTAGCTGGGACTACAGGTGCCCGCCACCACACCCGGCTAGTTTTTTGTATTTTTAGTAGGGACGGGGTTTCACCGTGTTAGCCAGGATGGTCTCAATCTCCTGACCTCGCTATCCACCTGCCTCGGCCTCCCATAGTGCTGGGATTACAGGCGTGAGCCACCGCGCCGGGCCGGAAGTTTCTCTTTACAGCTAGTCCAAGGCCCACCACTCCCCCATTCCTTATTTCCTGCCTCAGCACAGCTGACAGCGGAAGTCCACTTCCTCCAGAGGAGCACGGACATCGCACACGCACAGCGCCCCCACCCCAGCAAACCACTCACGTGCTCACAGCACATGTCAAGTCAGAACATCCAGAAATGTCCATCGGGCCCCCTACGTCTAGAGACCACCCAGTTCCTTCTCACCTCTGGCTCTCTGATGAGGCAAAGCCCTCCCTAGCCCTCTCTGTCTTGCTCCTCAGCTCCTGTGAACACCTGCTGGGCCAAGCCCTGGCAACAGTGTTCCACACAGCGCACTGGACACTCGGGGAGAAAAAACGCCTCTCTCCCCCATCACCCTCTAAAAAGCAAGAAGCCACAAAAACACAATTCCCACTCACACACATGTAACATTCTGCGCTCTGATCACTGGTGGATATGGCTTTGTACTTAGGAAATAAAGCCGTTTGTAGTGATTTTCCCAAAGCAAAGAACAGTCAGTCCCAAGAAGAATTGAAAAACCGAAGTCTCCTCCTCTAGAAAGTGAAAAGTGCTTGCATCCTTTTTTTTTTTTTTTTTTTTTT
>NW_016811513.1:93987-104861 GCF_001698545.2 Rhinopithecus bieti | reverse complement strand
TTGTCTCCCAATCTGGAGTGCTGTGGTCAGATCTCAGCTCACTGCAAGCTCCGCCTCCCGGGTTCCCGCCATTCTCCTGCCTCAGCCTCCCGAGTAGCTGGGACTACAGGCGCCCACCACCTCGCCCGGCTAGTTTTTTGTATTTTTTTTTAGTAGAGATGGGGTTTCACTGTGTTAGCCAGGATGGTCTCGATCTCCTGACCTCGTGATCTGCCCGTCTCGGCCTCCCAAAGTGCTGGGATTACAGGCTTAAGACACCACGCCCAGCGGATGTGGAGTCTTTTACACGGCAAAGGGAAAGTCAGTAGAAAATGGAAGTTTTAAAGAGATAGGACTCCAAACACGTGCAAGCAATTGTGAGTGCGATGTGATTGGAGACACTTTCAAGTCATGATTTCTAACCTCAGCTGGGCCCCTGATGCTGCCTGACAACCACACTGCATTTGTGGGAATGCGAGTCCAGTCACTGCCCCACTCTCTCACACAGTAGTTCTCAAAGGGTCATCCCCATACAGGCGACTACAGCATCACCTGGAACTTGTTAGAAATGCAGATTCCTGGGCCCATCCTAGACCTACTGTATCAGAATGTCTGGGGGAAGGGAGGGCTTTTTTTTCTTTCTTTCTTTTGAGATAGCATCTCACTCTGTAGCTCAGGCTGGAGTGCAGTGGCACGATCACAGCTCATTGAAGCCTTGACCTCCCAGGCTCAAGCAATCCTCCCATCTCAGGCTCCTGAGTAGCTGGACCATAGGCGCACACCACCACACCCGGCTAATTTTTTTATTTTTTGAAGAGACAGGGTCTCTCTATGTTGCCCAGACTGTGGGAGGGCTTTAATAGGCTCTCTAGGTGGTTTTGGTACACACTAAAGTTTGAGAATCACTGCTCTCAGTGACTTTTTTAGAACTCCTCCTCCAGGTTCAAACTTCTAAGCCTTTCCCTTCATCCTCACAGTCAGCTGACCCTGCTTCCTAATTCACAAAGTGGAAAAAAACAAAAAGGCCTCGAAGAGATAATATCCACCAGCTTCTCCCACATCAATCCGCCTTCCCACATCTATGCCCAAATATCATGCCTTCTCTCTTTTTACTTTGCATGAGCCATCAGTCCTCTAACCAAAGCCAGCCCCTCTGCTTCTGGACTCTGTCCAATCCCTTCTCCCCTCATCAGGGACATTTCTCCAGATGTTCTCCTCACTCCCCACTGCATTGTCAATTTTCACTCTCTACTGGCTCTTCCCCATCAGCATATAACATATAACTATTTTTTCCCACTTAAGTTTTCTTGACCTCACTTCTCCTTTTAGCTCCCATCCAATTTCTCTCCTTCCTTTATAACAAAACTCCTCCAAAGTGTTGCCTCCAAAGAGTTGTTTCCATCCCTCTCCTCCCATTCTTTCTTAAACTCATCAGCGATCAGACTTTTACCCCCACCACTCCACCAAAACTGTTCTTGTCAAAATCACCAATGACCTTCAATCAATTATCTTTGCTCTATATACTTTCCAGTGGGGGGGCAAGGGAGGGACAAAACATAAAACAAAAAAAATCAATCAGTCAATCAATTCTCAAACTCATCTTACTTACTTTACGGGCCACATTTGACACAATTGACCTTTCCCTCCTCCTCAGTAAGTTTCCTTCTCTTGGCCTTCAGCATACCACCATCTCTTGGAGTTTTTTTCCTCACTACACTGACCCTATGCCTCCGTCTCTCTGATGGTTCCAACACTTCTCAAGCTCATATTGGAGAGCTCCAGAATTTAGTCCTTGCACATCTTTTCTATCTACACTCGCTCCCTTGGTAATTCCTCTCATCTCCTGGCTTTAAATAACTTCCATATGCTGATGACTCTCAATCTTTTATCGCCAGGCCAGACCACACCAAACTTGCACATGCAGCTGCTTTCTTGACATCTCCATTTGGATGCCTAGTAGACATACGTTTTTTGTTTTTTGTTTTTTTGAGGCTGTGTCTCGTTCTGTCACCCAGGCTGGAGTATAGTGGCACCATCTCAGCTCACCGAAACTGCTGCCTCCCAGGTTCCAGCGATTCTCTTACCACAGCCTTCCCCTTCTCAGTTAAAGTTCAGGTGAAAAATTCCTCCCTCCTCCCCACACTGCCTAATCCATCAGAAAATCCTGTTAGTCCACATTCAAAATACTTCTAAAATCCACCATTTTGCATCACCTCTCCTGCTACCACACTAACCAGACGCTCACAATGACCTCCTAAATGGTCTCCCACTTCTGCTCTCTTCAGCAATGGTCTCGCGCTTCTGCTGTCTTCAGATCTGTTCTCTGCACAGTAGCGAAAGGTAGGAACCCTGTCCCTCCTCTGCTCAAAACAAGCTTGTCCAACCCGCAGTCTGCGGGCCATATGTGGCCCAACACAAATTCATAAACTTTCTTAACACATTATGAGGTTTTGCCCCACCCAGTAGCTCACGCCTGTAATCCCAGCACTTTAGGAGGCCGAGGTGGGCGGATCATGAGGTTAGGAGATCGAGACCATCTAGGCTCTACTAAAGAAACCCCGTGTCTACTAAAAACACAAAAAATTAGCTGGGTGTGGTGGCAGACGCCTATAGTCCCAGCTACTTGGGAGGCTGAGGCAGGAGAATGGCGTGAACCCGGGAGGCACAGTTTGCAGTGGACCAAGATTGGGCCACTGTACTCCAGCCTGGGCGACAGAGCGAGACTATCTCTTAAAAAAAATAAAATAAAATAAAATAAAATGTGGTATAGACATAAAATTGAATATTATTAAACCACAAAAATGAAGTATAGAGACATATAATACAACATGGATAAATGTTGAAAACGTTATACTAAGTGTAAAATTCCAGTCACAAAAAACTACTACATATTATATAATTGCATTCATAGGAAAGTCCAGAATAGGAAAAGTATACAGAAACGGAAGCAGATTAGTGGTTCCTTAAGGCTGAAGAGGGTGGAATGGCAGTAGCAGGAGAATGTGGGGGTGATTACTAAAAGTTGGTTTTTGAGGTGATGAACATGTTCTAAAATTGTACTAATGGCTGTGCCTACTTGTGAGTTTATTAAATATTATTGAGTTAACACCTTAAATGAATGAAGTACATGGCGTGTGAATTCTATCTCAATAAATCTGTTTGTAAAAAAATGGATGATTTGAATGTATTTTGAATGTAAAAATAATTGCTGGAAAATGAGGCACTGTTAAGAATGGAAGAAAGAATTATCTTCAGGAATGAACATCATATACAGAATCAGAAGACTTGGTTTCAAATGTAAGCTCAGACCCTTACTACTTTTATGGCCTTGGATAAAACATACAACCTTCTTGCAGCCCATTATTTTCATTTATAAAATGGAAATAGTAATGCATTACATAGGCCAAGCAAGAGGTCGTTTCAACAACAAAATGCAGAGAACCAATCCAGTTCATCAACTGTAAAGAAATATATAAAATAACTGTGAAGAAATATATAAAAGACTAACTTTTATACTACTTGCTTGATTCCTCAGATGTCCTCAAGACAAGGGAGGGACTGAGTGTCAGTGTTTTTTGAAGATATTTTTAAAATGCTTTCTATAATGCAAATGTGAACTCCTTCGTTTATATCTTAGGAGAAAAGATGGAGTATTTCCCTTTCTGAAGAGGCCCTAGTGCAGGCTATCATCTAACTCCATTCCTCACTCCAAAGCACAATATATGTGATCTTTGGGTATATACAACACTCCTTGTTCATCTTTTCACTCTCACAATGTGTTTTTCAGGATCTACGGCAGAAAATTCTCCTAGACCAGTTAAACCAAAGAGATGGATATGAGCATTGCACGAAAACAGTGGTGCTAGCTGTCTTCAGATATGGCTGAATCCCTTTCTGATTAGGGGGCTTGAATTATATCACTAAGACTCATTTCTCTGTTCTCCATATCTCAGCTTTGCTTTTCTCTTTCTTGCATTTATTCCTAGACCAGTTTTTCCCATGTGGAAACAAAGATGCTGCTCTAAACGCATAGTGTTCTTACAGCTAGCAATTCTGGACATGAAAAAGCCCCTCTTCCCTACTTGTTGTATCAAGAGTTGTGGAGAGGAATCTGATTAACTGGGCTGGGTCACTACATGCCAAACCTTGACCCAATCGTGTGTGTGTGTCGTGTGTGTGTGTGTGTGTGTGTCGTGTGTGTGTGTGTGTGTGTGTATACACTCCTCTCTTGAGGGAAAAAACAGCAGAAGTTCAGGTGGTTAGAGCTCAGAATCTGGAGTCAGGTCGGCTAGGTTCAAATTCTGAATTTAGCTTACAAGCTGGGTGATCTTGAACAAATTACTCCAGCACTCCTAGGCCCCAATTCCTAAATATTAATATGAGCATAATAAAAACACCTACTTTAGTGAAGTTTTAAATGTAAATTAATTAATTCATGTGACAAATGTAGGACAATGCTAGACATACAGTAAGCAGCAGTTATTACTGTAATTTTAAAGACAAATACAGTCATAAGAAAATGATGGCATGCTCCTGAGAGTTGACTGCAAAACTGCTCCTTTCTCTGAGCCTCTTTGTTGCCCCCAAATCATTATTACTATTATTATAAGCACTTGTAGTAATTCTTTGATAAGTATGAATGGCACCACAAAGGTAAAGCAGCGTGAGAAAGCAAGAGCAATAGCAACAGCCAGAGCAAGAGAGAGATGGCAGATTTTCACCTAAATTCTGATATATAAATCACCGTGCAAGAGAGGAAAAAAGCTAGAAACTGCAATCAAGGGACCTGGATGCACCAATCACAGTGTCTGCAGCTCTGCCTCCTGCTGTGATATTCTGACCTCTGCATCTTTACATTCTTCGTGCTTCATTTTCTGATTTGTTCATGAGGCAGAGCTGCTGTGTCTCATCAATTAAAACAGGCACCCAAATCCACAGCTGTGAGTCTCTTATGACTCCTGGTTTCAACGCATTGCATTTTTATCTTATAGTAAATGTCTGTTTTCATCAACTCAAATGTCCTCATGACATAATATGACTTGAAAATATGCAAATACCTTCTTACCAGATACTTCTAATTAGATGGAGGCCTTGTGTGGGAAGTACTCCCTCATTAGTGCTAAGGTAATCAAAACAAATCACACTTGATTATATGCTGTAAATTCACTTCGGGAGGCTCAGGGCCAGCGTTAACTGCCACAGGACTTCAGGGAGGCATGCAACCAGGTTTTCTTTTCATGAAAGACACTTCTTCTCTCAGGTTCTAAAAGTCATCTCCCTCTTTATATTCCCAATTTGCAGAAGGAACGTCGCTATGCATTATAAGTGGACCACCAGCCAGGCTAAGAACAAATGCCTCACAGTTCTAAAGATACTCAATAGTCAAACCTCAAAGCAAGCACACAGGTGTCAGGCGGCTTTAATCAGAAATCACTGGGAAATGTCACAAGTACAGGCATTATGGTTAAAGGGAACTTGTTAACGAGTCGGGAAGTGATAATAATGGTGTCTGGCTTTTGTATATAAGCAAGAACTTCAGTGCTACTAGCTAAATTAAAGAGAAATCCCTTATGAGCTACTCTAGGTATAAATTTATTTTTATACATTTTAACCTATCAATTTTTGTGGCCATTTGAAGTTACTGACTTAGTTTGATTCACAAATGTTAAAACTTCCTGTTCTTATATCTGACAGGGTTTCAGTTAAGCCACACCTCTTGACTGATAGCAAACAACTGTGAATTATGAAGTCCCAGAGAACATCCTGAATGAGTATTGGCCTATCTAGAATGTTTGTCTCTCTATGTGTGGTTTTCCTGATTCACTTCCACGGCCATGACTTGGGTGTAAGTGCAGGAAAGAAGTCTCCCCTCAGTGACTGAGTGAAATTTTTTGCCCCTGGTTTCCAGGTGTCAATGTGTTTTCTGCTTTAATATGGAAACAACCAAATTATCTACTATGATTGGTGGCAGATGGGAGGAGAATGTCAAATGTCTCTTTGGTACTGATATCTACTAAAGTAGAGCAGTGTCTCACCCACACAGCAGTGTTCAATGCTTGAGTGATTTAAAAGGAATGCGGAGGTTGTGCTGTTAGATTGTGCTTTAGAACGAGGGATCCTCTAATTAGCTGGATCACCAAGGCCACAGCATGTACTTTTAGGTCAAGTAGGTTGGACGTTCTAACTCACATTTATCAGAAATTTCACAAAAATTGCATTCTGTTTTTAGGACATGTGACTGTCTGTGTTCAAAGGCAATTTGTCATAGATTCATAGACCTTTATAGTGGGGAGAGGGTAGAGCCATTCAAAGTCGAATCCAAAATCTTAATCATGCAAAAGCATTCACACTTGAAATATAACAATGGATTTCTCAGGTCTGAGGGGATGAGAGATGATTCAAGTGTAAACTAGGATAGGACAACAATAGTAATAGGGAAATGTAACGCCTGAATTCATCAACAAAAACAGCCAGAAAAAGGAATTTCAAGACTGAAGCCATGTTCCATACTCCAAAGAAAGCTGATTGGGCAAAAATATTCTATTTGATTATCCAAAAGCAGTTTAAACACCTATGTTTGACAGTTTTTCATTATGTAGATGAGTGAACAGAATAGTAAGCTGGCACTCCCAACAATTCCAGTGTCATTATTTCAATAGAAAACTTTAAAACAAAGAGACAACTTATGTTTATTTCTGTGTTATATCCCCACACTAGTATGGATTGCTTACTCATGTTCTTAGGATGGATGTGTCTCTTCTCCCAGAATCAGTTTATTCTTCAACAATATCTCATGTGCCACTTCATCGACTTGAGATCTTAGAGAATCATGTTGGGAAAAGGTCTTCAACTCAATCAGGATGTAGAATTTCAACTACTCTTGGGGCTATAGGGTAGTTGGGAGAAAAGGGTGGAAGAGCTGTGGTAGTGGACAGAGTAGATGAGTTGTGTTGGTTGTAAAGGACTCTAAACATGGCCAGGTAGGGAATGAATACTGTTAACAGCCGAAGTGAATTATTTGTATTGGATTGCATTGCACTTCAGTCTGTGGGGTACACAATTCAAATAGAGATTTGTTGCTAATAAACCAAATGAATCATACTATTTGTAAAATAATGAAAAGAAAACTGGCAAACCAGTCACTGCATGAAAAAGGAAAAAGAAACAGAGAACTCAACCTCTGCACAAAATTATGCCATAAATACTCTTGCTACTTATCATAGGTGTTGGTGAGCTATGATTATAAAATAAAGAAGTAAAGAATTTTCTGTGGTTTTTGATAGCTGCAGCACAGCAGGATTAACCCTGTTGGAATCATAAAATAATGCCAAACTCAATGATCACTGGCTCAAAACACCCCAAGTGGCATCCTGAGCAGCATGGTTTAATTTTCTTTCAGTTTAGTTTATTTTGTTTTGGGAATTGACATTTTAAATTTTTCTGAACAAAGAAAACCATATTTCAAACATCCTTCTGCCTATGGTAATGTCTTCAACTCCTGGTCAAAACACCTTAGCAACACATTTGTTAAGTAATTGGCCAGAATACGCTTAAATAACTTTTCTGTAGACACCCAAGATGACAAGAAAATAAAGTGCACCACTTCAATTGTCCTTGAATAAGGTAAGGATTCCCTATGGCTGTGAATACAAAACATTATTTTTGGCTGAGTAATTCTAAGCAGCAAACCTTGACCCTGCAGACATATTCTCTTCTATTAGGAAAAGGGCTTTACAAATGAAAACTCAAACATTTGGAACACTGATGTCTCAGTCTCTTAGTGCTGCTATAATACTAATTTTAGACAAATACAGTCATAAGAAAATGATGGCATGCTCCTGAGAATTGACTGCAAAACTACTCTTTTCTCTGAGCCTCTTTGTTGCCCCAAAATTATTACTATTATTATTAATATTATTAGCACTTGGTAGTAATTTTTTGATAAGTATGAATGGTACCAAAAAGGTAAAACAGAGTGAGAAAGCAAGAGCAATGGCAAGAGCCAGAGCAAGAGAGAGACAGCACAATACCATGAACTGAGTACTGCAGCTTATAAACAACAGAAATTTATTTTTCACAGTTCTGGAACTTGGGCATTCCAAGATTAATACAGATTTAATGACTGGTAAGGAACCATTTTCTGGCTCACAGACAGTGTCTTCTCACTGTGCCTGCACATGGTAGTAGGGGCAAGGAACCCCTCTCAGGGTTCTATTATAAGGACAGTAATCCCATACATGTGGGTGAAGTCCTCATTACTGTTAGAAATGCAAAATTCTTGTTCCCTGGTACCACAAAGAAATAGCACTTGAACATAAATGTAATTCTCTCAGCAAGGCAATTTTTACTTTCTGCAGAAAGGGTACACTCACCAACAGTCTTGCCATGAGAGTACACCTAACAAAGGAAAAGCAGGCATATTTATCCCTAATGCATTTGGGTTGTCCTTACTGCTGTGTTCTGCATCCACTGACTGGAGCCAAACCTCACACAAACCTCACATCTAAACGGATACCCAATTTGCTACTAGATAAAGGCAACAGAACAAAGGAAAAGAGGAAGTTGTTTACGAATGATTTAAAGAAGCCGTAACATTTCCATATAAGGAAGGGTCATAGGCTGTGAACTGCAATGTGCATGTCCGACAGCTATATAGAATAGGGTTTAACAAAGAGTTATTAGCACAAAGCAAGGAGGCTTGAAGAAAGTTAGTCCGTAAAAGAAACTACTATTTCTAACACTTATGATTTATTATTTAACAAGAAGGGAAACTTTGAAGAGGAAACAGTTTGCTTTCTACATTACCTAATCACCTCCAAATGTCCCACCTTCTAAAACTATCACCTTAGGGTCAGGATTTCAACATATACATTTTGAGGGAACACCAACATTCAGACCAAAGCACCTGATTAACATTATGCAAAATTTCAACAGCCCTATTTTCTCAATAAAATGTTTAATTATTATGAAATCTTAAAACTATATGTATCCCTAATATGTTATTTTCCATTAATTTTGATTGCTCCCTCAAAATAGGGAGTCATAGAATGTCTAAAATGGAGTCTGTATAGGAGCAGGGGACGATGCAATTCTGCACAACCCAATATTTACTTGTTAAACTTTTTGGAAAAAATATACTTTGCTTTCTGATAAATCTCCACTCAAAGAAGATAAACAATGATTAGGATGTTTTTATTCCAATAAAGTGAAGCATAATTATCCAGGTACTCTGGCAGAACTATTGGTTAGTTATGAGGCCTATGCTAACAGCAGAGCTAAAGATAGTAGGAATTACCTCCTTTGTGCCTCTTCACATGTCAGTGGGTCCTGTAGCTGCTTTGGTACTATTGGGATACATGAAAGTAATAGTCTAGCAGGATAACAAAGAACCAAAACTAAGTACCCTGTATGAGTACTAAAGTAGGGAACTGCTGACTGAAAAAAGCATCATGTAGTTTAAGAGCATCTTTTTTGCTGACATCTTCTTTATTAATATCATTCTTTATGATACCAATGATTATCATTCACTAACCCCCCTTCCTGGTTGACTGAATCCATACAAGTGGGGCAAGGGTAGGACATAGAATAACTCTCACCCACTGCTGTGTTATGTGCTGCTGCTGAATTTATCCTGAAAACCAAGTCCTAAAAGAGTCAGTAGATAAACACTTTGAGACAGTTGGAGTTTTGTTTGATTTACGCTTTTGTTTGGCATTCATCAGGCTCTTTCCCTCTTGAAAGTCATATATATATAATTCTGAAAAATGTTCTTATATTGCTTTTCTTAACCGTTTTTTTACATTCAGGGGTGCATGTGCAGGTTTGTTATATGGGGAAACTCATGTAACAGGGGGGTGGGTGTGCAGATTATTTTGTCCCGCACGTAATAAGCACAGGACCTGATAGGTAGTTTTTTGATCCTTACTGTCCTCCCAGACTCCACCCTCAGGTAGGCCCTGATGTCCATTTCTCGTTTTGTTTTGTTTTGTTCTCTTCTTTGTGTCCAGGTGTGTTCAGTGTTTAGCTGCCATTGATAAATGAGAAAACGCAGTGTTTGGTTTTCTGTTTCTGCATTAGTTCACTTAGGATAATGGCCACCAGCTCCATCTGCTTTGCCGCAAACGACATGATCTCATTCTTCTTTTGTGGATTTGTAGTATTCCATGGTGTATATGTACCACATTTTCTTTATCCAGTCTACCGCTGATAGGCATTTAGGCTGATTCCATGTCTTGGCTATTGTAAATAGTGCTGTGATAAACATGTGTGTGCACGTGTCTTTTGAAAAGACAATTTTAATCCTTTGGTATATACCCAATAATGGGATTGCTGTGTTAAATGATAGTTCTGTTTAAGTTCTTTGAGAAATCACTGCGCTGCTTTTCACAATGACTGTACTAATTTATATTACCATCAGCATGATGTAAGTGTTCCCTTTACTCCACAACTTCGCCAGTATCTGATATTTTTTGACTTTTTTTTTTTTTTTTTTTGATGGGGTCTCACTCTGTCACCCAGGCTGGAGTGCAGTGGCGTCATCTTGGCTCACTGCAAACTCCACCTACCGAGTTCAAGCAATTCTCCTGCCTCAGCCTCCCAAGTAGCTGTGATTACAGGTGCCCACCACCACACCTAGCTAATTTTTGTATCTTTAATAGAGACGGGGTTTTGCCATGTTGGTCAGGCTGGTCTTGAACTCCTGGCCTCAGGTGATCTGCCCACCTCAGCATCCTAAAGTGTTGGGATGACAGGCATGAGCCACCAAGCCTGGCCCTTTTTTGACATTTAATAGTAGCCATCCTAACTGGTGTGAGATGGTATCTCATTGTAGTTTTGATTTACATTTCTCTAATAATTAGTGATTTTGAGCCTTTTGTCATATGCTTTTGGCCATA
>NW_016811513.1:88420-93762 GCF_001698545.2 Rhinopithecus bieti | reverse complement strand
TATATATATATATTTCTTTTGAAAAGTGGCTATTCATGTCTTTTGTCCACTTTTTAATTTTGTTTTTGTTTTTTTTTTGCTTTTGTGCTTGCTGATTTGTTGAGTCCTTATAGACTCTAGATATTAGATCTTTGTTGGATGCATAATTTGTAAATATTTTCTCCAACTCCCTAGGTTGTTTCTTTAAAGTATTGATCATTTCTTTTGCTTTGCAGAAATCTTTAGTTTAATTAGGTCTCATTTGTCAATTTTTTTATTCAATTGCCTTTGACGTCTTTGTCATAAAACCTTTGCAGTTCCTATGTCCAGGATGGTATTTCTCAGGTTATCTTTCAGGGTTTTTACAGTTTTAGGTCTTACACTTAAGGCTTTAATCCATCTTGAATTCATTTTTGTACATGGTGAAATGTAGGGGTTGAGTTTTAATCTTCTGTATATGACTAGCTAGTTATTCCACCACCATTTATTGAATGAGGAATACTTTACACATTGTTTTTTGGTCAGTTTTGTCAAAGATCAGATGTTGTATGCAGATTTGTTTCTGGGCTCTCTATTCTGTTCCATTGATATATATTTTTTATCAGTACCGTTGCTATTTTGGTTACGTTAGCTCTTTAATATAGTTTGAAGATGAGTAATGTGATGCATACAAATTTTTTTTTTTTTTTTTTGCTTAGGTTTTCTTTGATTATTTGGTCTCTTTTTTTGGTTCCACACAAATATTAAAATAGTTCTTTCTAATTTCATAAGGAATGTCATTGGTAGTTTCATAGGAATAACATTGAATCTGTAAATTGCTTTGGGCAGTATGGCCATTGTGACTATATTGATTCTTCCTATCCATGAACATGGAAATTTTTTTCCACTTGTTTGTGTCATCTCTGATTTCTTTGAGCAGTGTTTCGTAATTCTCATTGCATGTATTTTTCACCTCTGTGGTTAATTGTATTCCCAGGTGTTTTATTCTTTTTGTGGCAGTTGTGAATGGAATTGCCTTTCTGATTTGGCTCTCAGTTTGCCTGTTGTTGGTGTGTAGGAATGCTAGTGGTTTTTGTCCACTGACTTTGTATTCTAAAAAGTTGCTGAAGTTGTTTATCATATCTAGGAGGTTTTGTGCAGAGATTATGGGGTTTTCTAGGTATAGGATCATGTCATCGGCAAACAGACACAGTTTGACATCCTGTCTTCCTATTTGGATGTATTCTGTTTCTTTCATTTGTCTAATTGTTCTGGCTAGTACTTCCAGTACTATGTTGAACAGGTATGGTGAAAGTGGGCATCTTTGTCTTATTCCAGTTCTCAAAGAGAATGCTTCCAGCTTTTGCCCATTTAGTATAATGTTGGCTGTGGGTTTGTCATAGATGGTTCTTATTATTTTGAAGTATGTCCCTTCAATGCCTAGTTTGTTTAGGGTTTTTAACATGAAGGAATATTGAATTGTATTGAAAGCCTTTTCTGTGTCTATTGAAATAATCATGTGGTTTTGATTCTAGATGTGTTTTGTGGTGAATCACATTTATTGTCACATTTATAGATTTTGTATGCTGAACCAACCTTGCATGCCAGACATAAAGTCTACTTGATCGTGGTGAATTAAGTTTTGATGTGCTGCTGGATTCAATTTGCTAATATTTTGTTGAGGATTTTTGCATCTATGTTCATCAAAGATATTAGCCTGACGTTTTTGTTATTCTCATTCTGTCTCTGCCAGGTTTAGGCATTAGAATGATGATGACCTCATAGAATAACTTGGGGAGGAGTTCCTCCTCCTAAGTTTATTGGAATACTTACACTGAGAATGTTACCAGCTCTTCTTTACACATCTGGTAAAATTTGGCTGTGAATCCGTCTGGTCCTGGGCTTTTGCTGCTTGGTAGGGTATTTATTATTGACTCAGTTTTTGAGCCCACATTGGTCTGTTCAGGGATTCAATGTCTTCCTAGTCCAGTCATGGGAGGTTGTATGTTTCCAGGAATTTATTTATTTTTTTCTAGGTTTTGTAGTTGGTGTGCATAGGTAGAGGTGTTCATAGCAGTCTCTGAGGGATTATAATATTTCTGTGTGGTTGGTGGTTTTGTTCTGTTTGGATGTTCTCTTTTTTATAAGTACAGCTTCACTCTTATATATTCTTTTTATTACTTTCTTATTTTAATTTTTGTGGGTACATAGTATGTGTATGTATTTATGGGGTACTTTATATGTTTTGATACAGGCTTGCAATGCATAATAATCACATCATGGAAAATGGGGTATCCATCCCCTCAAGCATTTATCCATTGTGCTTCAATCTACAATTTTTTAGTTATTTTAAAATGTACAATTACATTATTACTGAATATAGTTACCCTGTTGTGATATCAAATAGCAGGTCTTATTAATTTTTTCTAACTATTTTTCGTATGCATAAATTATCCTCAGCTTCCCCCAGTCCCCATTCTCCACTACCCTTCCCAGCCTCTGGTAACCATGCTTTTACTGTGTTCATAAATTTAATTGTTTTCAATTTTAGATCTCACAAGTGAGTGAGAATATGCAGTACCTGTCTTTCTGTGCATGGCTTATTTCACTTAGCATCATGACATCCAGTTCCATCCATTTTGCTAATAATGCCAGGATCTCATTCCTTCTTATGGCTGACTAGCACTCCATTTTGTATTAAGTACCACATTTTCTATATCCATTCATGCGTTGATGGACATGTAAGTTGCTTTCAAATAATTTTGGCTATTGTGAATAGTGCTCCAATAAGCATGGGGGTGCAGATATCGTTTAGATATGCTAATTTTCTTCTTTGGGATATATACCCAGCAGTGGGATTGCTGGATCAAATGGTAGCTCTATTTTTAGTTTCTTGAGGAACTTTCAAACTCTTCTCCATAGTTGTTGCATGTTGCAGGAAGTCAGGGACTGCACATGGAGGGACTGGCTGAAGCCGTGGCAGAAGAACATAAATTGTGAAGATTTCATGGACATTTATTTTATTACCCTGTGAAGCATGTGATCTCTGTGACCCACACTCTATTCGTGTACTCCCTCCCCTTTTGAAAAGAGCTAATAAAAAGTTGCTGGTTTTACGGTTCGGGGAACATCACGGATCCTGCCGACATGTGATGTCTCCCCCGGACACCCAGCTTTAAATTTCTCTCTCTTGTGCTCTTTCCCTTTATTTCTCAACCCAGCCGAGACACTTAGGAAATAGAAAAGAACCCACGTTAAACATCAGGAACGGGTTCTCCTGATAGTTGTACTAACATGCATTCCCAACAACAGTGTACAAGGAACCTTTTCTCCACATCCTTGCCAGCATTTGTTATTGCCTGTCTTTTGGATATAAGTCATTTTCATTGGGATGAGATGATATTTTATTGTAGTTTTGATTTGCATTTCTCTGTTGATCAATGTTGAGTACCATTTTATATGCTTGTTTGTCATTTGCATGTCTTCTTTGAGAACTGTCTATTAAATGTTTTGTCCATTTTAAGTCAGATTATTAGATTTTTGTCCTATAGAGTTGTTTAAACTTCTTATATCTGGTTATTAACTCGTTGTCATATGGGTAGATTGCCAATATCTTCTCCCACTCTACGAGTTGTTTCTTCACTTTGTTGATTGTTTGACTTGCTGTGCAGTAGCTTTTGAATATGATGGCGCTCCATTTGTCCATTTTTTTTCGGTTGCCTATGCTAGTGGGGTATAGTCCAAGAATATTTTGCCTAGAAAAATGTCCTGGGGAGATTTCCCAATGATTTTGCATAGTAGTTTCATAGTTTGATGTCATAGATTTAAGTCTTTAATCCATTTTAATTTGATTTTGGCATAAGGTGAGATGCATGTGTCTAGTTGCATTCTTCTACATATGGGTAACCAGTTTTCTCAGCACCATTTATTGAAGAGACCCTGTTTTCCCCAATGTATGTTCTTGGCAACTTTGTCAAAAATAAGTTCACTGTAACTATGTGAATTTGTTTCTGTCTTCTCTATTTTGTTCCTTTGATCTATATTTTTTTTTTTTTTTTTTTTTTTCCCCAATACCATGCTATTTTGGTTATTATATCTCATAGTATAATTTGAAGTCAGGTAACGTGATCCCTCCAGTTTTGTCCTTTTTGCTTAGGATAGTTTTAGCTATTTTGGTTCTTTGTGGTTCCACATGAAATCTTGGATGGTTTTGCTATTTCTGTGATGAATGTCATTGGTGTTTTGATAGGGATTGCCTTGAATTTGTAGGTTACTTTGGGTAGTATAGACAGTTTAACAATACTGATTCTTCCAATTTGTGAACATGAAATGTTTTGGAGGTTTCAATTTCTATTGACAGTGTTTTATAGTTTTCATTGTATAGATCTTTAACATCTTTAGTTAAGGTAATTTCTTGGTATTCAATTTTATTTGTGGCTATTGTATAAATGGGATTCCTTTTTAATTTCTTTTTTAGGTTGTTCACTGTTGGCATATAGAAATGCTATTGATTTTGTACATTGATTTTGTATCTTGCAAATTTACTGAATTTTACTCAGTTGTTAAAGTTTTTTGTTTGGGTCTTTAGGTTTTTCAAAATATCAAATTTTATAATCTGCAAACAAGGATAATTTGACTTCTTCCCTTCCAATGTGGGTGTCCTTGGTATGTTTATCTTGTCTCATTGCTCTAGTGAGGACTTCCAGTAATATGGTGAAAAACAGTGGTGAAAATGGGAATCCTTTTTGTGTTCTAGGTCTTAGAAAGAAGGCTTTCAGTTTTTCCCCATTCAGTTTGATACTGGCTGTGGGTCTGTCATATATACCTTTTATCAGGTTAAGGTATATTCCTTTTATACCCCAGTTTTTGAAGGCTTTATCATGAAAAGATGTTAAATTTTATCAATTATTTTCAGTACCAATTGAAATGATCACATGGTTTTTATGCTTCATTTTGTTAATATGACGTATCACATTGATTGATTTCATATGGGGGCTATCTTTACATCCCAGGAATGAATCCCTTGGTCATAATGAATGATCCTTTTAACTTATTGTTGAATTTGGTTTGCTAGCATTTTGTTGAAGATTTTTGCATCTATATTCACTAGAAATATTGGCCTGTAGTTTTCTTGTTTTGATGTGTCTTTGTCTGGTTTTGCTATCAGGGTAATACTCTCCTCATAGAATGAGGATGGAATTATTCTTTCCTCTATTTTGCAGAATAGTTTGAGCAGGATTGGTATTAGTTCTTCTTTATATGTTAGGTAGAATTCAGTAGTAAAACCATTGGTTCTCAGGCTTTTCTTTACTGGGATTTTTTTTTTTTTTTTTTTTTTTTTTTTTTTTCCTTTTTTTTTTTTTTTTTTTTTTTTTTTTTTTTTT
>NW_016811513.1:86001-88241 GCF_001698545.2 Rhinopithecus bieti | reverse complement strand
TCCATTTCTTCTAGATTTTTAAATTCGGTGGCATATAGTTGCTTGTAGTAGCCAGTAATGATCCATTGATTTCCTGGGGTATCAGGTGATGTCTCCTTTTACATCTCTGATTTTATTTATTTGCACCTGCTCTCATTTTTTTCTTTTAGTCTGGCTAAAGATTTGTCAATTTTGTTAATCTTTTCAAAACTTCATATTTTTATTGCATTGATATTTGGCATTGTTTTCTTCATTTCAAATTAATTTATTTCTGCTCTGGTCTATATTATTTGTTTCCTTCTACTAATTTTGGGTTTGTTTTGCTCTTGCTTTGCTAGTTCCTTCAGATATTTTAGGTTGTTTATTTGAAGGTTTTTCTTCTTTTTTTATTGTAGGCACTTATAGCTATAAACTTCCCTCTTAGTACTGATTTTGCTGCATTCCATAGATTTTGATATGTTACCTTTACTTTATCATTTATGTCAAGAAATTTTTAATGTTTTTCTTCATTTCTACACTGACCCACTGGTCATTCTGGAACATATTGTTTAATTTATATATATTTATATAACTTCCAAATTTATCTTTTTATTGATATCTGGTTTTATTCCATTGTTGTGTCAGAGAAGATGCTTGATATAATTTCAATTTTTGAATGTTTTAAGACTTCCTTTGTGACTTCACATATGGTTTATCCTTGAGAATAATCCATGTGCTGAGGAAAAGAACGTGTATTCTGCATCCACTGGATGAAACGTTCTGTAAATGTTTATGAGGTTTGTTTATCTTATAGGGCAGATTAGGTCTTATGTTTAGTTTTTTGATTTTCTTCCTGAAAGGTCTGTCCAATGAAGAAAGTTGGGTGATGGGATCTCTAGCTATTATTGTATTAGGGTGCATTTATCTCTTTAGCTCTAAAAATATTTGCTTCATATAACCGGGTGCTCCAGTGTTGGAGGTGCATATATATTTAAAATTGTTATATCTTATTGATGAATTGACCCATTTTTATTACATAGTGACCTTCTTTTGTCTTCTTATAGTTTTTTTTTTCATTGAAATCCATTTTGTCCAATGTAAGTATAGCTACTCTTGCTTTTTTGATTTGCACTGGCATGGAATATCTTTTCCATTCCTACATTTTAATCTATATGTTTCTTTAAAGGTGAAATGTGTTTCTTGTAGGCAATGGATCACTAGGTCTTCTTTTTTTGATTATTCATTCAGCCATACTACATCTCTTGAGTGATTGCTTTAGCCCATTTACATTCACTGTGATTATTGGTAAGTAAGGACTTGCTCCCGCCATTTTCTTGTTTGTTTTCTGGTTATTTTGTGGTCTTTCCTTCCTGTCATCTTCCTAGTGAAGATTTTCTCTGGTGATGCGATTTAATTTCATGCTATTTTGTGTATTTGTTGTAGGTTTTCTAGTTTGAGGTTACCATGAGGCTTGTACATACTGTCTTATAACACATTATTTCAGTCTGATAACAACATGACACTGTTTGCATAAACAAACACAAACACCAAGCAATCAAAAGAAAACTAGTAAAGACTCCATTCCTTAATTTCATGCTCCTGATTTTAAGTTTTGTTTTATTTATGTCTTATTTTATTATGTCTTGAAAAATTGCTGCAGTTATTATCTTTGATCGGTTCATCAGTCTTTCTACTTAAGAGAAGTGTACGTTATACACCACACTGTAATAATATTCTGTGTTTTTCTGTGTAGTCACTATTACTGGTGAATTTGTACCTTCAGATGATTTCTTCTTAATTGATGTACTCCGTTTGTCATTTCCTGTAGGACAGTTCTGGCGTTGAAATCCCTCAGATTTTGCTTATCTAATAAAGTATTTGATTCTCCTTTATGTTTAAATAATATTTTCACAGAATACACTATTCTTGCATAAAAGGGCTTTTTTTTTTTTTTTTTTTTTTTTTCCAGGACTTGAAATATTTCATGCCTCTCTCTCCTGGCCTGTAAGGTTTCCACTGAAGTCTGCTGCCAGACATGTTGGAACTCCATTGTATGTTATTTGTTTCTTCTCTCTTGCTGTTTTAGAATCATTTCTTTATCCTTGACCTTTGGAAGTTTGATTGTTAAAAGCCTTGATGCAGTCTTCTTTGAGTTAAAACTGCTTGGTGTTCTATAACCTTCTTGTACTTGGATATTGATAACTTTCTCCAGGTTTGGGAAGTTCTCTATTATTATCCTTTTGAATAACTTTCTATTCCTATTTCTCTCTCTATCTCCTCTT
>NW_016811513.1:79472-85973 GCF_001698545.2 Rhinopithecus bieti | reverse complement strand
CATTGTATGTTATTTGTTTCTTCTCTCTTGCTGTTTTAGAATCATTTCTTTATCCTTGACCTTTGGAAGTTTGATTGTTAAAAGCCTTGATGCAGTCTTCTTTGAGTTAAAACTGCTTGGTGTTCTATAACCTTCTTGTACTTGGATATTGATATCTTTCTCCAGGTTTGGGAAGTTCTCTATTATTATCCTTTTGAATAACTTTCTATTCCTATTTCTCTCTCTATCTCCTCTTTATGGCCAATAATTCTTAGATTTAACTTTTTGAGGCTATTTTCTACATCTTGTAGCCATGCTTAATCGTTTTGTTTCTCATTTTTCTTCTCTGACTTTGTCTTTTCAAATAACCTGTCTTCATCTCACTAATTAAAGAATGTTAATTTGAGGTCTAATTTTTTGATGTGAGCATTTAGCCCTATAAACTTTTCTCTCAACATTCTTTTTGCTGTGTCTTAGAGATTCTTGTATGCTGTATCTTCGTTCTCATTTGTTTTAAGGAATTTCCTTATTTCTGCCTAAATTTTATTGTTTACCCAAAAGTCATTCAGCTGTAGGCTGTTTGATTTCCACTTAATTGTATGATTTTGAGTGATCTTTTTAGTATTGACTTCTACTTTTATTGTGCTGTAATCTGTAATTGTGGTTGTTATGATATTGTTTGTTTTATTTAATTTGCTGAAAATTGTTATATGGCCGATTATGTGGTTAATTTTAGAGTATGTGCCATGTGCAGATGAGAAGAATGTATAGTCTGTTGGTTTTGGATGGAGAGTTCTGTAGATGTCTGTTAGGCCCATTTCATAGGGTGTTGAGTTCAGTTCCTGAGTTTATTTGTTAGTTTTCTGCCTTCATAATCCCTCTAATACTATCAGTGAGGTGTTGAAATATCCTGCTATTATGGTGTGGTTATCTAAGTAGACTTATTTTACTATTATGATTCCTCCTGTGTTGGGTGCATATATATATATATATATATGATAGGTCTTTCTGTTGAATTGAACCCTTTAGCATTATGTGATGCCCCTCTTTGCCTTTTTTATTGTTGTTGCTTTAAAAGTCTGTGGTGTCTGAAATTAGAATATAAACTTCTGCTTTTTGTTTCTGTATCCATTTGCTTGACAGGTTTTTATCCATCTCTTTACTTTGAGCCTATGGATGTCATTGCATGCGAGATGCATCCCTTGAAGACAGCATACAATTGAGTCCTGCTTCTTTATTGAATCACTCTGTACCTTTTAATTGGAGTATTTATCCCATTGAATTCCAGGTTAGTATTGATACGTGCAGATTTGATCCTGTTATCATGTTATAAGCTCGTTATTTTACAGACTTGATTGTGTAGTTATTGTATAGTGTCAATGTGCTGTTTATTTAAGTGTGTTTTTGTGGTGGCCAGTAGTGTTTTTGTGGTGGCCAGTAACGGTCTTTCTTTTCCCTATTTAGCACTCCCTTGAGGACCTCTTCCTAGACACATCTGGTAGTAACGAAATCCCTTAGTATTTGCTTGTCTGAAAAGCATCTTATTTCTCCTTCACTTATAAAGCTTAGTTTGGCAAGACATAAAATTCTTGTTAGAATTTCTTTTTTTTTTTTTTAAGAATGCTAAGTATAGGCCCCCTATCTCTTCTGATAGGATTTCTGCTAAAAGGTTCTATTGCCTTTATAGGTGACCTGCCCCTTCTCCCTAGCTGTCTTTAACAGTTTTTCTTTCATTTTGACCTTGAAGAATCTGATGACTATGGGTCTTGTGGATGGTTGTCTTTAACAGTATCTCTCAGGAGTTTTCTCATTTCCTGAATTTCATGTTGGTTTCTCTAGCGAGGTTGGAGAAATTGTCATAGATGGTATTCTCAAATACATTTTCCAAGTTGCTTGCTTTTTCTTTCTTTCTTTCTTTCAGGGATGCCAATGAGTCCTAGATTTGGTCTTTTATATAATCTCATATATTTTGGAGGTTTGGTTCATGATATTTCAGTCTCTTTTCTTTGTTTTTGTCTGACTGACTTCATTCAAGAACCAGTCTTCAACTCCTGAGACTCTTCTTAGCTTGGTCTATTCTGCTGTTAATACTTGCGATTGTATTATGAATTTCTTAGAGTGAATTTTTTAGCTCTATCAGATCAGTTTGTTTATTTCTTAAAATGATTATTTTGTCTTTTAGCACATGTATTATTTTATTATATTTCTTTGAATTCTTGGATTGATTTTTGACTTATTTCTGAATCTTGATAATCTTTCTTCCTTTTTTCTCATATTCTCAATTCTATGTCTTTCATTTCAGTCATTTCAGCTTGGTTAAGAAATCATTGCTATGGAATGAGACTAATTAGTCTCATCATTTGGAGGTAAGAGGACACTGGCTTTTTGAGCTGCTGGCTGTTCTTACGTGTATATGCTGATGTTCCTTCAATCTTTGAAGTTGCTGCCTTTTGGATGTGTGTTTGTTTCTTTGTTTTTTGCTTTCTTTAAGGCCCTTGGGATTTTGATTGTGTTATAAAGAGGATTCAGTTGACTGACTTCATTTCTGGAAAATTTTAGGGAGGCCAAGGCTCAGCTCAGCACTCCTGTGTTGTAAGATCTAACTCTAAAAATTTCATTCCAGGCGTATGACTTTGTTCTCTGGCCCCTTGAGGTTAGAAACCTACTGTGCTGGAGGTGCTGAGGTGTTTTCATTCTGCTGGCCACAACAATCTGAAGGGAGGTGCCATCCAAATAGCTTGGTTGAGGTGGTTGCAGAGTAATCTGTGCTCACTTGTACATGCCACCTGCCATAACAGTTTGGTGAGGTACATGTGCATTGAATGGGGTGGAAATTTGCCAGGAGTGGGGTGGCGGCTTGTATTATTTTTAAGTAATTATATTCCCTTCCTCTCTTGTCCTCTCTTCTCATCTCCTCTCCCCTCCCCTTTTTTCTCCCCTTCCCTTCCAATTCTATCTGATATGGTTTGGCTCTATTCCCACCCAAATTTCATTTTGAATTGTAACTCCCACAATTCCCGTGTGTCATTGGAGGAACCTGGTGAGAGGTGATTGAATTATGGCAGGGGCGGGGGTCTTCCCTGCACCGTTCTCATGATAATGAATGAGTCTCCTGAGATCTGATGGTTTTAAAAAGGGGAGTTTCCCTGAACAAGCTCTCTTCTCTTATCTGCCGTCATGTGAGACACGCCTTTGACCTTCTGCCATGATTGTGAGACTTCCCCAGCCTAACACACTATCCATTTTTCTCTTTGGTCTTCTCTGCCCTCCCCACCTCATATTCTCATTAGTGTGTATTTGATTTTTCTATAACTATTCTCATCTTGTTATTGTATTTTTCCTTTCCATCTTCTGAGATCCTTCAACTATACTTTCCAAAATTTAAAATTGTATTTTTAATGTAAGATTTTATATAGATGCATGTACTTAAAGTGTTATTTCTTATCATTCTTATCATATGAGTATTCTTGTTTTCATAACATTTTTACAATGAATAGAAATTACTATCATTTAATGGAATTAATTATAAATTAAGTTTTTTTTTCTGCCCCCTTCATTGTATCAGTTTTTTCTTTTTTTTTTTTTTTTTGTTTTGCTTTTGTTTGTCTTAATTTCTTTGTTTAAGGTTATCTCCACTTTTCATGATGCTTGTTTTGAGTTACACTTTAAAACCATATTGAAAATTCTGCTTATTTGAATGTCATTGTTTCCATTCCTGGCTTACCTATGACGAGGCCCATTCTTGGCCAACATTTGTTTATTGATTCCTCCATTGGCAGTGTTTATATAAGTTATTTCCTTGAGACTCATCAACTGTCCCAAAATGGAATTCTCCTATATTTTGACTAGATAGTATAAAACAGCCTGTGTGATTTGGGACAGATGAGTGGGGTCATTTGGAGACAGACACTAGGAATGTCACCATTCTGGATAGACATTTACTTCATGTACTGGTTTTTATGTATGTGCTCATTGCCATTTTTAAGTATACCCAAGCACTGATTTTCTCTGACTCAATCTCATCAGAAAATAAATGGTCTATCTTCTGTCAGAGTGAGGAAAGTAAAATCTTGCTTTCTAGGAATCAAGAAGACACAGGAAGCAAAGTCCCATTTCTTCTTAAGCAGATTTTAACTATTACAACTATCTTTAGCCTCAGATGTGACCTGCTATCGGTGAAAATCATTAACTCTGAAACCTGAAATTTTGGTCTTACTCCCTTTTGGCTTCTACTGCATTGGTTTCACTTTCTACTTTTTTCCCCAGTCAGGTGAATGTTACTATTTCTCATCTTTCCAACTTCCAAATTGTATGGAGATTTCTGTTTATTCTTGTTTCTTGTTTCTCTTTATCTTTGTGGATTTTGGCCTTTTAAATTTTCTTTCTTCTAATTTAGTCTATGGAGAATGCAAATAGATATGCATTTAATCACTAAGATTTTAAGTCAAATTGGAATTACATAATTTTAAGTCCTATCTCAAATATCTTTTATATGGTTTATAATAAAAAATCATAAAAAAGAATCAATGTGTGTATAATCTTTAAAGTTTTATTACATTGAAAAGGATTGCTTTGCTAATAATTTATTAATAGTTTTTAAAAGTCAAATGTAATTATGACACTCTCCTTCTTTAAAACAATTTATTAGCCTCTCATTGTTCTAAGGCTAAATACTCATATTCCTAATAAGTATCTTCGGGTTCTTGCATCATATGTCCTCTACATCTTCTTCCACATTCATCACATAAAATACGTCCCCTTTTTCTATAACATACTCACAGGGCTCCCTTTCAATTCCTCAAATGCATGATGGTCTCTCCTATTTTAGAGCCTATCTCTGCACAATTTTATCTATGTACAAATAATTTCTTCTAAATTATTCCATAACTTTCTATACCTTTTTCCCTATACGTTCGTATAGTCTCTGTAACTATTTCACCCACCGTACATAGTGGCTTTCTATTCTTTTTCAGAAATGAACTCAATTTTCACTTTATTTGAAAATCTTTCTCTGACTTTTCTGACCAAAGAAATCTTTCATTCACACCTCCACAAACTTTTTAAAAGTAGCTTAATTGATATGTAGTTTAAATGCTATGCAATCCATTCATTAAAAGTATGTAACTCAATAGTCTTCAGTATATTCACAGATATGTCCAATCATCACCATGTCTAGTTTTAGAACACGCTACTTACTTCATAAAAACAATAACAACAAAAAACAAAACAAAAAAACCCAGTACCCTATGGCTATCATCCTTATACTCTTCCAACCTCCCTACCTCCCCAATCTGAGGCAATCAAAAATCTACTTTTTGGCTCCATAGATTTCATTGTATTGCTATTTCACATGAATTGAATAATAATATGTGGTCTTTTGTGATTGTTTCTTTCACTTAGCATAACATTTTCCATGATCATTTATGTTGGAGCATGTGTCAGTACCTCATTATTTTTAATTGTCATATAATAGTCCATTCATGTGCACACCATATTTTGTTTAGCAAATCATCACTTGTTAGACATGTAGAATGTATACGCCTTTCAGAGATTGCAAATGATACTGTAAACATTCATGTACAAGTTGTTGTGTGAGCATGTTTTCATTTCTGTTCGATACATGCCTAGGAGTGAAATTGCTGGACTATATGGTAACTCAATGTTTAACTGGATATGAAGCTCTTCCTTGACAATTTTTTCCCTTGACCACTTGGAATTTGTTATCCTACTACTTTCCAGTCTTCATTGTTTTCTGATGAGAATTCAGCTGTTAATTTTATCACAGTTCTCTCATGGTACTTTTTTCTCTTGCTGCTTTCAAGATTTTCTCCTGTTTTGGACTTTAAGTATTTTTTCTTTTTCTTTTTTTCTTTTTTTTTGAGATGTAGTCTCACTCTGTTGCTCAGGCTGGAGTGCAGTGGCGCAATCTCGGCTCACTACTGCAAGTTCTGCCTCCCGGGTTCACGCCATTCTCCTGCCTCAGCCTCCCGAGTAGCTGGCACTATAGGCACCCACCACCACGCCCGGCTAATTTTTTGTATTTTTAGTACAGACAGGGTTTCACCGTGTTAGCCAGGACGGTCTCGATCTCCTGACCTCGTGATCCGCCCGCCTCGGCCTCCCAAAGTGCTGGGATTACAGGCATGAGTCACCGTTCCCTGCCGACTTTGAGTATGTTTAATATGATATGTCTGTATTGGGGTCTTGTTACATTTATTCTACTTGGAATTAGTTGAGCACTTTGTATGTGTATATTGTTGTTAATAAACTTAGGCAGTTTTTTTCTTCTTTCTCACCTCTTTTTCTGGTACTTCCTTTATAAGTATATTGGTGCATTTAATGATGTCCCACACTTCTTAAGGCTGTGGGTATTTTTCTTCATTTTTTTTTTTTTCTGTTTTTTGGCTTGTATAATCTCTATAAGTCTCTCTTCAAATTTTTAAAGTTTTTTCTTCTACCACTTCTAGTTATTTTTTCTTGATTCTTTTTTTTTTTTTTTTTTTTTTTTTTTTTTTTTTTTTT
>NW_016811513.1:71835-77516 GCF_001698545.2 Rhinopithecus bieti | reverse complement strand
TAGATGTTTCTTCATTTACTGTTCGTCCTAAGGACCATTTCAAGCAGCTTTAAAAGGTTGCCTTTTAATAATTTTCACTAGTGTCACTGGGGAATGTCAGCAGAGTTTATCATGATAGAATTCAACATCTCCCCATCATCTCTTTACAGCCCTTTTTAGTTAACATTAAATTCTGAGTCAATGGAGAAAGTATGAACAAATTGTTTCATGTTCAGAGCTATCATTGTAAATCCTAAGGT
This sequence comes from Rhinopithecus bieti, assembly GCF_001698545.2. Classification (NCBI taxonomy): domain Eukaryota; kingdom Metazoa; phylum Chordata; class Mammalia; order Primates; family Cercopithecidae; genus Rhinopithecus; species Rhinopithecus bieti. Next base: position 77,277 of record NW_016811513.1, on the reverse strand, counting down.
CTAAATTAACAAAATAAAAGGTAGAATTCAATATTAATTTTATACAAATTTTCAATAATTATGCAAACTACTATTTGATACAGTAATTAGAGAAAATAACAAATTAAACTTTTAGAGGTCTGACACAGCTATTAATCAAGATATACTCATGACTAACTAGTCAGTGAAGTAAAGGATGGTTTTTTCCCAGTGTGCATTTTTTCATTATTTCAGCTCTAGGCAGCATTTATCTTAACTAGAAATGCTCAGTTCATAGAGAGTCACTGCACGTCATCTCTCATCTTATATTCAGAACTATTATAAATGCTATTTTGTTTTCAAAGTTACATATTAGGCAACTAAACAATGAACATAAAATCTGGAAGATGTATGTGCATCAAATATTTTTTCATAGTTAAAACTTTCTTTAGAAAACACTTTTAAATACTTCTATGCTAGTATATAGATCTAATTCAAGAAATGTAGTAAACAATAACAGAGTATATACAATGCTATTGAAGGTACCTAATATTAGAAAAAAATCATAATCATTATTCAAACAGTTTCAAGAAGATTATGACTACAGAAATGCTTGCTGACTGTATTAGTTTCCTATTGCTGCTGCAACAAATTGGCAAAATTGCAATGCCTTAAAACAATGCAAATTTATCATCTCACAATTTAAAAAGGTAAACAATCTAAAATGAATCTTACTGAGCTGAAGTGAAGATGTCAGCAGGACTGGATCCCTGCTGAAAACTCTAAGGGAAAACTGGCTTTTCTGGTCTTTAGAGACTGCTCTTATTCCTTAGTTCATGTCTCCTCTACTTCATCTATAAAGCTGGCAATATTTGGTCAGGTTCTTATGCTACCATCTCTCGGATTCTCTCTCTTCTGTCTTTATCATTCACTTGTAAGGATTTAGGATTACATTGAGTCAACCTTGATAATTCAGTATAATCTCTTTATCTCAAGGTGGCTTATTAACAACCTTAATTTTTAACTGCAAGCTCAATTTTCCTTTAGCAAGCTACCCAACACATTGACAAGTTCTGAAGATTAGGACATGAACACCTTTGCATGAGACATTATTCTCCCTACCACACTGACCACAATCTCTATTTATAAATCTTGTTATATAAAAATACATGAAGAGGACATTTCCACTGTTCAAATTTGAGGGATTAACAAAACATTACAATATCTAGATAGCCTCTCCCCCACATGCACCATATGTGATGATAAAATATTTGAATGACTAACTGGTGTCCATAGGCGTATATAACATTTTACTGGGAAATGAGTGCTTTCCATCCAAGGAATTATCATCATAGGATGATAAATATTTGCCAGTGTTCAAAATATTTTCTTAAATATTATTATTATTTAAAATATTAAAATATTAATATATTTCTTAAGTATTTTGAACTTGTGTTTGTCTTTGTAATCTCTCTTTAGACTCTCCTGAATAATAAAATACTGTCAACATTTTGAGGGAGAAGGAGTTTTGTATTTTGAAATATAAATATAAGTTTTAAGTTATATCAGGTTAAAAAGTGCCCAAGTTTACCAAATTACACTGTTTGTTGTTGTTTATATCATTGTTGGTTTTGTCCAAACAGTGGCCACAAACTGATAAGATGGACTCTAAAGGCAATCCCCAAACATGATCTACCCCCCAAAATTAAGTGAAAAACCAGTAAATTATTATTGAAATAGTTCTATAAGTTCTTAACATGAATATATAAATTGACTGCTGTTGTTAGCATTTAAGGATTTGGTTACATAGTGTCATTATATTATTGAACCGTATGTTAAGCATTTAACTAAAGACCTCCTATTGCTTACATTTTCAAATTACTTCCATTGCCAGTGAGTATATTCATTGGTATATATATTGAATATATTTGTTGGTAGTAAAAGTAGTTTTTGAAAATAGATATAAACTGACAGCATTATATATAGTTTTATAGTGATGCTGACTTTAAAGCATCAGTAATTGAAAATGAAAGCAACTAGAATTGTTCTGGGATAACGATGTGTATGATGAGTGTGTTTAAATCAAACATAATACAAGAAAACATTTTTCCTGCTGTTTTCTTTACCTGTACTAGGTATAGCTGTACTACATTTTAAGTATTCCCAGTGTAGGCTCCCCCGTTCATCTTTTCTCTAACCTGAATCCACCCATGCCAGTGCTTGCTTTCCTTCCTGTCAAACATCTATAGTAATAGGAAAGTCATTGCTTTCAATAGTAGGCGACTCCACTTTTGAATATTCGTAAATTGTTAGAATGTTTTCCTGGAGGTCAAATCAGTATTTTTGTAGCTTTTCACCACTTAACTTTATTTGACAGTAAGGATCAACTCTCTTCCATGTGGAGGCCTCATTGGTTCTTTACTAAGAGTGCACATCAAACTCACCAAGAGAATGACAAGAAAGTGCATGAGGCAAGAGAAGACAGGAGGAGAGGGACAGAGAGAGAGAGAGAGGAGAGAGGGAGAAATACATGTCCAGACCCTTCTTAAGACTATCTAGGGTTAGAATCTGGCATATGTATTGAGGCATTTCACTAACTCACTTATTTGTTCTTACACATATGTACTGAATGATTACCATGTGTCAGGGACTGTTTCAGATGCTGAATGCCTCAGTGAACAAAATATGGAAAAATCACTGATTTCATATAGCATGGATCTAGGCAGGGAAGAAAAATAAACAGCAAGCATAATAAATTTATAAATTATATATTTATGTTAATATGTGACAAATGCTATGGAAATAAAGATTGGTGAGGATACTCAAGGTGGTGTGTGTGTGTGTGTGTGTGTGTGTAGAGGTGTTGAAATTTTAATTAAGCTATTAAATTAGAACTCTCTGAGAAGACATCACTGAACAAAGACTTGAAGACTAAGAGGGACTTAACCATCCAGACTCCTGGGGCAAACATTCTAGGCAGAAGGCAAAAGTATCTACTGCTAAGTCCCTAGGGCAGGAGCATGTTTGGTGTGTTCAGAAATCAAAATGGAGACCACTGTGACTGGAGAAGAGTGATCAAGAGCTGAGCAGGGGAAGATAAGGTCAGAAAGGAAGAAGACCATGGATTATTGGGACGTGATAGTTCATGTTAAGGAACTTGCTTTTACTATTAATAAAAAGGGGTCTTGAGCTGCAGAGTGACATGATCTGACAGGTTTTAACAGGGTAACCCTGTCTTTTGGGTTTTGGGGAATAGATTGTGCAGGTCCGCTATGGATGTGGGGCGATATGGTTTGGATCTGTGTCCCCACCCAAATTTCATGTTCAATTGTAATCCTCAGTGTTGGAGGTGGAGTCTGATGGGAGGTTATTGGATCATGAGGATGGAGTTCTCACGAATGGTTTAGGACCATTCCCCCTTGTTACCGTCTAGTGATAGAGTTCTAATGAGATCTGGTTGTTTAAAAGCCGGTAGCACCTCCCCCTTCACTCTTCCTCCTACGGTGGCCATGTGAATTGCTCATTCCCCCTTTGCCTTCCACTATGTTTGTTAGTTTCCTGAGGTCTCCTCAGAAGACAAGCAGATGCCGCATCATGCTTCCTGTACAGCCTGTGGAATTGAGCCAATTAAACCGTTTTTAAAAAAATAAATTACCCGGTCTCTGGTACATCTTTATACCAATGTGAGAATTGACTAATATGGGAGACCAGTTAGAAGGAGTTGCTGTTACCTAGGAGAGAAGATGGGAGTTTGGGGCAAGGTTGAAGCTGTGAGGCTGGTTGGAATCATTTGTTTGTGTGTATTATTTGAAAGAGAGGGTGATGCCTTCTGATACACACCTTTTTAAAGAATTGCTGCTGATAAATATTTTATGAAGATACCCCTTTTCTTCTCTCTCAGATTCACCAGCAAACTTCTTCTAAAGGTCTCATTTTTTAAGACCTTATATGCCCATTTCCTTTCCACTCCGTGTATAGTCTGTTTTCTCAGAATTCTGGAAATTTTGCTTCCCACAATCTAGGACGATATTCCTCAGGAGGTCTTCTGTGGCCCTCCTGCATCAGGAAGATTTAGGGTGCTAGTTAAGGATGCAGATTATGCCCCTCCCAACACACACTAGGACCCAGGACATATACAATCTTAACTCACTCCCCAAGAGAAACTAAGGAATATATATATATATGAGTGTAATTGCTCTTGTCAGTAAGTCATGTCTGATTTTATCAAAAAACAACATCCACCATCTCCACCACTCCCTGTGTGATGACTATACCTTGACATTTTGCCACTGTCTGTCCGTGTGGTCTCTGCACTTCCATTGAAAAGCTAAGTATGTTTCCTCTGCTTAGAACATATGTCTGTGCCTTTTGTTAACACTGCTAGTCAGGTACTTTTAATATTATTGCATTTATCCATAAATATTTATTGAGTAGTTTATTTATTTATTTATTTATTTATTTTGCTCAGAACCAACATAAATCCTACCCTATACTTGCCACTATGGGGTTTAGAGTAAAGTGACAATTGATTTTTAAGGCAAGGTACCCTGTTCTGAGTTATTTCATCTTGGCTGCAAGCACTTAGGAAATATTTTCATAAAGAATATATCAAAAACTATTTTGATCACAGAACGCATCCTAATTTTTTTCTAAGTTCGTGCAACCCATAGTCCCTTTATATGCATTCATAATCCCAGAAATTTTATTTCTTGAATATAAAGAGGCAATTCTAACTCATCTAAGGAAATAGCAAATACAAATTAGACTGAAATTTTATCAAGTTTTCCTTGGAACTGTGATATCTGGGGAGCAAGAAACGAGCTCAGCCATGTGCTGAATAGCTCAGAACATAAAGTCAAGTCTTTAAAACATTCTGAGTATGTTTGTCCCTTCCCATTCAGGATGCAAAATTCATGTATTCTCTCTTCCCAGACATTTCCTGCTATTTGCAGTTTGGTGGGTTCTAAGCAGTAAATAGTGGAGAGGGAACTAAGCATTTATGACAGTTAAAAGAGTTACACAGCCCAGCGGTGTGATTAATGTGTGGGGTTGGGCCCCTTGTTAACAGTCTTAGGAAGTGCTCCAGTGGCCCCACTGCACTGGTACTTCATGCTTCTAACAAGCAAAGACTGTCAGCCTCAGCGTCATATGACAATGCAAAGGTACTGAGGAATGTATTAGGCTTCTTATTATTCAACATTTTGGAAAAGAAATAAAATGGCAGTAGAGTGTTTTGCTTGTTTATTCAAGAGGTATGTGTTATTTCAGTAAGAAGATTAAGCCCTTTGAGAGAAAATCAAAATAAACTACATATTAAACTAAGCCTGCTTTCAACATAGTATTATAGTCAAGTTATGGTCATATAACAATCTTTAAATAATTAGTTTATTTTTAAAATGTATTAAATGAAATTGAAGTAGATTAGATCAAAACTTTGCTGGTACTATATATATATATATATATATATATATATATATAGCCTCA
>NW_016811513.1:62705-71176 GCF_001698545.2 Rhinopithecus bieti | reverse complement strand
CATCATTATGAAGTTCTGAGTTTGTGAGGATAGCACTTCAGAAATGGTTTATTTGCTTTTTGACACTGTGGCTCTACCTCAAAGAGCTGAGTGGAAATTATGCCACAGGTTATAGATGAATGGATCAATAAGCTAAGATTTCCTTTGATGTATATGGCAAAAAGCTTCCATAGGAGCAAAACTCAATGAACTGTTTTGTCCCTAAAATTAAACTAATGAATTAAGCTATTGATAAAATGCTACATTTTATTAGTTCTTCCATTATTCCAGTAATTTCCAGGTGAAAATGTTGATGTTCATATGGAGAAATAATACACCACTGCTTAAATTCATTCAGTAGTTTCTGACTTATATTTGATAAAGGCTCAAATATTATATAAGTACAAATTGATGGAATAGTTTGACCCTCCTCACCTCTTCAACCTCATCTTGCACCATGTTTTTCTTCACTGTTTTTCCTCTGGCTCTTCTGTCCTTCTTTCAGTTCTTCCTAATGCAACACACCCCCTCAGGCTGAAGGGCAATTTATATGTTTTCTTTTACCTGGAATAGTTTATTCCTACTAATGGCACATTTAGCACCATTTAGTCCTTTGGAATGCATTTCAACTGGAAGTGCTTCAAAGAAGACTTACCTAACAACTGCTCCAAAACTAGATGAATATAATTTGCATATCTAGGTATGATTGTTTGATAAGTATGTTTCTCTTCCATTAGACGGCAAACTCCATGAGAGTAAAGACAAAGTTTATTTGTGTTTACCATTTCATTAGCAGAGTTTAACATCTTAGTGTTGGTACCAAAAAAAGGTCATTGGAAAGTATGAGTATGTATAAGAAAATGTTTTTCTAAAAAAACTGATACAAATTAAGTAACTCCTAACTGTATTTCAGCTGTAATTAGTCACTTCTTAGTCTTTTTTTGTTTTCTAATCCTATATATATCCATAATTTTTTTTATCTCTTCTGGTGTAAATAAAAAAGTTGTCATTTTTTTAAGTAGGCTTTTTTCTCCCTGAGACTTGACATCAAAAATATTTGACCGTCATTTTGAAATTTATAAAAAAAACTCATTATGTTTCATGTATTTCTGATACTCAAAGCACTGAGTTTAACACACCCTGCTTTCTTTTCTCTAAACGTCCTAGCTTTTCAGACTGAAGAGATAAAATTGTTACGTCTCATGGCCATGCACAGACAAGCAATTAGGTAATATTCACTAGATCTGCATAATGTCCTTTCCCAGTGAAAGGGTTTTACTTGTGCATCTATTTTGGTTAATTTGAACTGGTTCTTCTTTCCCCTCATCAACCTTTATATTTCTTGTTATGTTTTCATACAGCAGAATTTGGCCAGGGTTTCTTATCATTTGTAAAGTGTCCATATTCTTGACACTGAACAAACTTTAAAACCCAGTTGAATAACATACTATCAATTGTAAACAGATCAAGGGTAGCATCTTCACAGTGAGATAAAATTGGGTAAACAATACCCAGTAAGGGAAATTTCAGTTTCTGAAGAGATGGGATAGATTTACCTTTCCCTGTTCCTCCCACCAAGCACAAAAAAATCCCCTGGACATTGTGTATATTAAATAGCATGAACATAAGAAGACTCTGAAAGGTGAAAAGAAGAGGTAAACCAGCAGTGTCAGTGGAGAACACAGGTGGAGTTTGGATTTCCACTCTGACCTAGTGGTTACAAGATACCCCTCTCCCTCCTCATAGGTTCATGCCAGAGGTGATATAATGGAGAGTTAGGTCGTTCACCACTGTTTAGTGGTAACAAGGCCATCCGTCAATTAGTGTTAGTGGAGACCATCAGGGAGCAATGAAGAGGCAGCCTTAGACTCTCCCAAACAAGACTGTATTAGCAGTGATCTAGCTGGAATCCTAAATTCCTAACCCCATCCAATAGTAACAAGATACCCCTTACCCCTTGAGTGTCATTGGAGTTTATCAGGGAACTCATTATGCTTCCTGTACTTCTGATACTCAAATCACTGAGTTTAATACACCTGCTTTCTTTTCTCTGAATGTCCCAGCTTTTCAGACTGAGAAGACAACATTGTTACTCCTCATGTGGAGAAGTAGAGATCCTGGACTTCCAGACTAACATGACAGTAACATGACACTGGCCTCCTATTTTTGCTGGAATGATGTTGGAAGATACATGCTAAAATACAAGATTAAATAATATCCAAAGTAATCCAATATAATATTAAAAAATCAGGTTGTCAGTTAAAAATTAATCATCATACCATGAGTCAGGAAGATCTCAAAGTGATTGAGAAAAAAAGATCAACAGGTGCCAACACTAAGATAACACAGATATTAGAATGATCTGACAAGTGTATTAAAGCAGCCATCATGAAATTATAAAGTGGCCAACATAAACACATTTGAAACAAACAAAAACTACAAAGTCTCAGCAAAGAAACAGACGTTTTTTTCTTTATAGAAGAACTGACTGGAAATTTTAGAACTAAAATACAACAACCAGCTTTTAAACAAACAGTGTTGGAAAATAGAATATCCACATGCAAAATAAATGAATCTAGATACAGACCTTACCCCTTCACAAAGGTCAAAGTATATCGTAGACCTATATGTAAAATACAAAAAACGTAAACCACCTAGAAGATAACATAGGATGAAATCTAAATGACTTGGGTTGATGCTATTTAGATACAACACGAAGGTCATGATTTATAAAGGAAATGTAATAAGTTAGATGTAATTAAAATTTGAAAAAACTTCTTCTCTGTGAAAATCACTATTAAGAGAATGAAAAGACAAGCCCCAGACTGGGAGAAAATATTTGCAAAAGACATATCTGATAAAGGCTTGTTATCTAAATATACAAAACACTCATGAAACTCAATAATAAGAAAATCACAACCTTATTTAAAATGCACTAAAGACCTCAACAGACACATCATCAGAGAAGACATGTTTATGGCAAATAAGCATATGATAAGATGCTCAACATAATATATCAGCAGAGAAATGCAAATTGAAGTACGATTTCAAAAACCCAAAATACAGACAATGCCAAATGCTGGCGAAAATGTGGAGCAAAATGACTCTCATTTATTATGTGGTAGAGTTCAAAATGGTGCCTCCACTTTGTAAGACAGTTGGTAGTTTCTCACAAAACTAAATATAATCTTAGCACATAATCCATCAATCATACTCCTTGGATATTTACCCAAATCAGTTAAAAGGTTATGTCCTTACAATAACTTTCACATGGATGTTTGATGCAGTTTTATTAATAATTGTGAAAACTTGAAAGTAACCAAAATGTTCTTCAGTAGGTGAATGGATAAATGAACTCTGGTACGTTTATGCAATATAATATTATTCAGCACTAAAATAAAAGAGCTATCAAACCATAAAAAGAAGTAGAGAAATCTTAAGTGCATATTACTATGAGAAGTCAAGCTGAAAAAGCTACTATATTAGTCCATTCTCATACTGCTATAAAGAAATACACACGATTGGGTAATTCATAAAGGAAAGAGGTTTAATTGACTCATAGTCCCTCATGGTTGAAGAGGCCTCAGGAAACTTACAAACTTGGCGGAAGGGGAAGCAGGCGCGTATTATACGGTGGCAAAAGAGAGAGTGCATGCAAGCAGAGGAAATGCCACATGCTTATAAAACCATCAGATCTCCCGAAAACTCACTATCATGAGAACAGCATGGCAGAAACCAACCCCGTGATCCAATAACCTTTCTCCCTTGACATGTGGGGATTGCAGGTCTCTCCCTGAACATGTAGGGGTTACAATTCCAGATTAAATTTGGGTGAAGACACAGCCAAACCATGTCAGCTTACACACTGTATGACTCCAACTATATGACATTCCAGAAAAGGCAAAACTGTGGAGGCAGTAAAAAGATCAGTGGTTGAAGAGGGTTGGAGAAAGAAGGGATGAAGTAGTGAACTACAGAAGATTCTAGGATGGTGAAATTATTTCTTATATGAAAGAATAGGCTTATGTCATTATGCATTTGTCAAAATACACAAAATGTATAACACTAAGAATGTAACCTATTGTAACACCTGTATGGAACCTATTGACTTCGGGTAAAAAAGATATGTCAGTGTAGGTTCAACAGTTGTAAAAAATGTACCACTCTGGTGCAAGCTGTTGATACTGGAGGAGGCTTGGCATGCATGGAGGTACAGAGTATGTGGGAAATCTCTATACTTTTCACTCAATTTTTCTGCACACCTAAAATTTCTATAAGAATATTGTCTATTATAAAATATATGCTATTAACTTTTTTGGGAAAAAAAAAAATTCAATGGATAGACACAACAGCAGAATGGAGAGAATAGGGGAATCAGTTAAGTTGAAGACAGAAAAATACAAATTACCCAATCTGAAAACAGAGAAAATGACTGGAAAAAAAATGAGAAGCCTCAAAAACGTGGGGCTATAACAAAACACCTAACATTTGTGACAACAACATCACAAAAAGAGAGGAGAAAGAAGGTAGTGCTGAAAGAGTATGAAAAGATTTAACAGCTGAACACTTCCCAAATTTAGCAAAAGACATAATCTACAGGCTCAGAAAGTTAAACAAAGTTCAAATAGGATAAACACCAAAAATCCACACCAAGAAATATCATAAGTAAAATTCTTATAACTGCAGACAAAATTGCCAGAAAGAAATAATACGTTATTATGGAAACAGCAATTAGGATGGTAGCATATTTCTCATTGGTAGTTATGGAGAGCAGGGGCAAAACATGCTTTAAGTGCTGAAAGAAAAGAAGAATCAACCCAGAATTCTATATGGAACAAAAGTATCATTCAGGAATGAAGGGGGAAATCAAAACTTCTCACATAAATGATGACTAAGAGAATTTGTCACCAGCAGCCCTATCCTAAAAAAGACATCTATATGGGATATATGAGATGTTTTTATACAGGCATGCAGCATCAAATAATTACATCGTGAAGAATGGGGTATCCGTCCAACAATTATTTAACTTTTCTGCTACAAAAAATCCAATTACACTCCTTTAGTTATTTTTAAATGTACAATTATTATTGACAATAGTCACCCTGTTGTGCTATCAAATAGTAGTTCTTATTCTTTCTAATTTTTGTACTTATTAACCTATTGTGAAAGTGAATATTCAGATATTAACACAAAATTTAATTGATATGCCTGACAATTATTACTGACAGGGCTCAGCTTATTAGATATAATTGTGATTCTTTGCAAACGTGAGACTTTTTTAAAACAAAAATAGCATCTCAATAAGTTGCCCAGGTTGGACTCAAACTCCTGGGCCCAAGTGATCCTCTCACCTCAGCTTCCTGAGCATCTGGAACTATAGGCACATGCCACTATGCCTGAATTAATCATGAGAATTTTAATCAGCCAGAAATTCAAGGATGCAAAAAATTATGTTGAATCAGGCATTCAGCTTTTTTGCCTTCTAAGACAAAGGCCAAAGTCAAAGATAAGTGGTAGAATACAGTTTAGTAGTGTAAACAAAATATAAAATACAAGAACCCCAACTGACACTGGATTCCCGTCTTACCCAAGGGAATTTCAAAGAAACCTGAAAAACTAGCTCAGGCCATGATGGGAATGGAGTGTCAAAATGCTTTATTATGCTCTCTCCCTTTTGGAGTTTAGACACAACTGACTAGCATTAACATTAAAATAGAGATTCTAAGACTGACAGAACAGACCCTTTGTAGCAATAAGACACCAGCTCCAACCTAATTCTAGTATAACATCACATGGCAGATAACAGGCCCTAAAGGAAATAAAAGTATTTTATCCCAAACATATTTATTTGGCACATTTTGTAAAGGCCCTGCAAAGCCTTCTTTTGCCAGGAGAATTTATATTCTGTAGAAAATCTCCTTTCCTTTCCATGTATTTTCTTGATACAGGAGACATTTAACTAAGAGTATGACACCTTTTAAAGTCTGATAGGAGACAACTACCATCTATTGTTTCCGAAGCCTGCTACCTGGAGACTACATCTACATAAAAAGAACCTTGGCTTCCACTACCCCTTTTGTTTCCCTGAAATGCATGAAATCAAGCTGTAACCCAAGGGCCTTGGGCACATGTCCTTAGAATCTCTGGAGGCTGAGTCATGGGGTCATGGTCCTCACTGGCTCAAAATGAATGCCTTCAAATGTTTTACAGTTTGACTTTTCCATCAACAAGAGAAAGACAAAGCATAAAATTAATCCTTCCATTTTATCATACTATAATGGAAAAAAGTTTATGTTTTCTTAATCGTTTTCCTCAGAATTTTTTCTTATCACCTTTATTTATATTTTATATTACTTATTTTTATTTTGTATTAACTGTGCCTGGCTTATAATATCTGTGATTTTATTGTAAAATTGTTCAATAATAATAGAAGGATTAAGTACATCTTAACAAATGTTATAGAAATACAAAGCTTATTTTTTTTTAATTGTTGTCTTTAGGCTTTAACCCTGGATTTCGTATTAACCCACCTAATTATATTGTCAGAGGCATTTGAAACAGAGCAACTGTATCTTGAATGAGGCGAGGAAAAATGAGGCTGGGACTCTCTGGGTTGTACTCCCAGGAAGCCTCTAGATGTTTATGGTTAAGGGAACAGATTAATAATGTTTACTAAACAGACCCAAGCTCAGGAATGTCCTGATATCCCGATATATTGAGAACGAAAACATTCCTAATTTTGCTTTAAAGATAATAATGATTCTTGCAAAATGTAGTAATTAAAAAAATTAATCTTTTATCACAAACCCTTGCAGTAGAGCACATCTCCCCATGATTTTGTTTTTGTTATCCTATATATAAACAACCTTTTCACCTTGGGTGGGAATGTTCCACCTCTTACTTTCAGGAATGCCCAACTCTGTCTATGGGATAGCTATTCTTTCACCCCTTCACTTTCTTAATAAACTTGCTTTCATTTTACACTGTGGACTCACGCAGAATTCTTTTCTGTGTGAGATCCAAGAACCCTCTCTCGGGATCTGATTTAGGACCCCTTTCTGATAACATCTTTCTAGTGAACCATGAAGGAAATATACTGAAGGGACCCCCAGCCCAAAGGAAAATCATCTGCTTGCAACACCAATTGGCTTACTTTGGGTAAGTGGGATGCATTTACCTGAGTTTTGGATGAGATTAGGTTAGAGGCCCAACTTAGGGAAGTTAGTGTCTCTCCAGAGAAAGTTAAAGGCTCCTCTTAATAAAAGACAAGGACGCTTGACCAAACTTGGGTTCGAAGCCCAGCTTAGGAGGGTTAGAATCCCTCCTAAGATTTAGGGAGTTAGAGGTTCCATTCAGTAAAGTCCCTCTCAGCTAAGAATGGGTTTGGCACCACAGAAAATTAACTGATAGTTAATTTTTTCTTTGTCTTTGTTAATTTCTTTGTTAATTTTGCCTTTGTATTAATTTGCCTTGTCCTTTTTTACTGCATGGATCAATTTCTTGGTTCCTGTCTCTGTTTCACTGTCATTTTCAGGAGACTTCATTTAACAGGTGTTAGATATTTTAACTTTTTCTTCCCCTGTGGACCTCCAATTTCCATCCATTTGCTTGCGAAACATTGGAAACAAAAGGCATTGCAGGATTTGGTTTACTTATATTTGGCTTATTTTAAGACTCTAGCTGCTAAGGCCTCATCTCTAAAATTGCTGATTGAAACTTGGTATTTAACAGCTATGAGCAATAAGATTAGATAGATGCAGTTATGTTTTGCTGCAGCTGTGCCTATTAGGCATAATCGAGAAGCACTAAGATGGAAATCAGGGGACTGTTCTCCTTGCTGTTTTATTTCATTTGCACACTAAAAAAACTGATTTCCTTTCTTGGATTCAGGCAAATCGGCTTTGCTTGTCCAATCCACACTGCCACTATTGACCAGAACCAGCTTGCTCTGGTCATCCTCATCTAAATGCTCTTCATTTCCTTTGCATTATTATTGAGAAATTTGACATTTCTCGTGTCGGATTCCATGTTGTTGTTTATCTAAGATTCATGACTCAGCTGGGTGCAGTGGCTCACGCCTGTAATCCCAGCACTTTGGGAGGCTGAGGTGGGCGGATCATGAGGTCAGGAGTTCGAGACCAGCCTGGCCAACATGGTGAAACCCTGTCTCTACTAAAAATACAGAAAAAAAAAAAAAAAATTAGTCAGGTGTGGTGGCTGGCAACCGCAATCCCAGCTACTTGGGAGGCTGAGGCAGGAGAATCACTTGAATCCAGAAGGCTGAGGTTGCAGTGAGCTGAGATCATGCCAATGCACTCCAGCCTGGGTGACAGGGTGAGACTCCGTCTCAAGTAAATAAATAAATAAATAAATAAATAAATAAATAAATAAATAAAGATTCATGACTCAGTTCATTTATATTATTTGGCAGTGTGAATAAGATCATTCAATTTTCAGCAGGGATCCCCTCATTAATGCAGCTGGCCTTAAAA
>NW_016811513.1:60173-62258 GCF_001698545.2 Rhinopithecus bieti | reverse complement strand
AAAAGAGGAAATTGGTGTTTCTATGTAATACGGTCTGGCATTGATACTATTTAGAAAAGAAGAAAAATGGCCACCTACTGGAACTATGGTTTTTAATACTATACTTCAATTTGATTTGTTTTGTAAGCAGGAGGGAAAATGGGATGAAATACCGTATATTCAAGCATTTTTGCTGCTCAGACAGGATAAAAGCCTGCAACAGGTGTGTGCTTGTTTGACTAGAGCAAAGGGAACAAAAAATAGACATACTAGATGATCCCTTGATGTAAGCCCCCCAGAGTTCAGCAGGCATGTTTTGGTGGAGCAGAGCCTCCTTCTGTCAGCTGTGAAAGTTCAGGTGCATCAGCCCTTTCTCCCTCTATTCCATCTGGAAGTTCTATTGTGACCCCTTTGTCTCCTCCTTACCCACTTAGTCCCACTCTATACTCACCACACCCTGAGGAACATAGCCCTGCAAGTACTACTCATAGTGGAGCCTCTTATCAACCTCCAAAAGGAAATCTTCATCCACATAGAGTGGTGGCAAACAGGGAAGAAGGCACTGTAAGAATATATGCCCCCTTTTCTGTGTCTGATCTGGCTTTATGTAAACAGAAGTTTGGTCATTTCTCTGAAGATCCAGGAAAATTCATAAATGAGTTTGAAAAATTAACTCTTACCTATAGCTTAACTTGCCAGGATCTGCATATTTTGTCATCTCTGTGTTGTACAGTGGAAGAGAAACAGTGTGTTTGGGACCAGCTAGGACCCATGCAGATGAGGTATTGGCTCATAACCCTAATCAAAATACATATCCGGCAAGGGATGCAGCAGTTCCAGAGCAAGATTCAGAATGGAACTATCAAAGTGGCAGTGAGGACCTGGGGAGGAGAGATTATATGGTTACTTGTTTGTTGTAAGGGATGAAGAAGTGTATGAAAAAGCATGTTAACTGTGAAAAGGTTAAGGAAGTTTCTCAAGGTAAAGATGAGAATCCCACTTTGTTCCAAGAGCATTTAGTTGAGGCCATTAGAAAATATACTGACACTGATTTTGGCTCAAGGGAAGGACAGACAGAAGCAAAAAGGTGGAAAAACTAGAGCTTGGCATCCAAGTCACTGTGCCTTGGGCATAGATCAGTGTGCATAATGTAAGAAAACTGGCCATCGGAAGAGTGAATGCTCAGCACTCTGAAGGGAGCTATTGGCACCTGAACCAATGATGGCAGAAATAGTTAAGCAAGCTGAAGAGTGACGGGGCCCAAGAGCTTCCAATTGGACACCAGCTCATGTTCGGCAACTAGTCATATCTCTGGAGGAATCTCTGGTTACCCGTGAAGTGGTAGGTAAGAATATTAACTTACTACTGGATACAGGAGCTGTTTACTGTGTTTTGACCTACAATAACAGGCCTGTCACCCAAAAACTGTATGGTCACAGGTATAGATGAACAAGCTCATAGACATTATTTTACCTCTCCTTTAAGCTGCTCTTCAGGGACTTTGGCTTTCTCACATGCCTTTCTTATCAGGCCTGAAAGCCCCACCTCCTTTTGGGGAAGATATTTGTTGACTCAGCTGCAAACAGTGGTACCTTTTGGAAATCACAAGGCAGATGAGAGATTGCTCTTTCTCCTCTCCTGTGAAAAGGGAGAAATGTCAGTAGGTGACTTATTTACCTTACCTATTGAAATAACCTCCCAAGTAAATCCTATTGTATGAAACACTGAGGTTCCAAACAAAACTTTAAAGATGCCCCCAGTTTGCATTCAACTTAAGCCTGATGTCCCATACCCCTGGAAGAGACAATACCCCACAAAGCCAGAGGCACAAAAAGGGATCCAACCATTAATAGCTAAGTTTTTGCAATTAAGGTTGTTAAGGCCCTGTGAGTCTCCTTGTAAATATGCCAATCTTGCCAGTTAAAAAAGCCAAATGTAGACTACAGATTTGTTCAAGATCTTCAAGCTATCAATGAGACTATCATTCCCATGCATCGTATTCTGTCCAATCCCTACATGCTGTTAGCCCAGGTCTCTGGGGATGCCAAATGGTTTATGGTCTTAGATCTTAAAGATGTCTTTTTTTTTTTTTTTTTTTTTTTTTTT
>NW_016811513.1:51835-58788 GCF_001698545.2 Rhinopithecus bieti | reverse complement strand
TTTTTTTTTTTTTTTTTTTTTTTTGCATTCCAGTATACCCTGATTTGCAATTCATCTTTGCATTTTAATGGACTGATCCTGATAGTCATTTGGTTTCTCAATTAACTTGGACAGTTTTTACTCAGGGGTTAGGAATAGCCTAATGCATTGGCTAGAGAATTAAGGATGTCACAAATGAATAAGAACACTATTATCCAATATGTGGATGACATGTTGGTTGCTAGTCCAACTAAAAGAGACTCAGATGAAAGCACCATTAAGTTGCTAACTTTTCTGGGAACTAGTGTGTATAAGGTATCATTATATAAGTCCTAGATTTCAACTCAAGAGGTTAAATACTTAGGATATGTCCTAATCTCTGGCACCTGAGCAATAGCCTCAGCATGAAAGGAAGCTATCCTGGGCATTCAAAAACCCCAAACTAGAAAGTGGCTGTGGGCTTTCCTAGGGATAGTAGAATTCTGCTGTTTATGAGTGCCTGGATTTGGGCATATGGCCAAGCCTTTATCTGAGGCCCTGAAAGCATCAGATCTAGATAATTTTGAATGAGATAACAATTGTAAACATGTTTTTAATGCTCTCAATGGGAAATCAGGATCAGCTTCAGCTCCAACCCTAGGGATTCCTAATCTTGATAAGTCTTTTTCCTTTTATGTAGCTAAAAAACAAGGAACTCTCCTGGGTGTTCTTGTCAAGAAACTGAAAATGTCCCCTGACCAGTAGCTTTGCTTTGCTTTGCTTTTCCTTCCTTCCTTCCTTCGTTTCTTTTCTTTCTTTCTTTCTTTCTTTCTTTCTTTCTTTCTTTCTTTCTTTCTTTCTTTCTTTATGAAGTCTTGTTCTGTCGCCCAGGCTGGAGTGCAGTGGTGCCATCTCAGCTCACTGCCACCTTCACCTCCTGGGTTCAAGCAATTCTCATGCCTCAACCTCCCGAGTAGCTGTGATTACAGGTGTGCACCACCACGCCTGGCTACTTTTTGTTTTTTTATTAGAGATGGGACTTCACCATGATGGTCAGACTGGCCTCGAACTCCTGACCTCAGGTGATCTGCCCGCCTCGGCTTCCAAAAGTGCTGAGATTATAGGCATGAGCCACCACACCCAGCCATTTTTCTAAACAATTAGACCACGTAGCTTCAGAATGGCCCAGATGTCTCAGGGCAGTTGCTTCGACTCCTCTTTTGGTAGATGAAGTCAATAAATTGTGGAACGCTTATTGAAATATCAGGCTTTGTTGCTAGACACTCCTGATGTAACTCAAAAGTATACCAGACTTTAAATTCAGCTACTTTTCTGCCTGAGCCCACAGCCACTCTAGATCACTTTGTACACAAGTTATGGAGCAAGTTTATTCTGCCTGGCCAGATTTAAAGGAACAGCCTCTAGATAATTCTGAGGTAGAATTATTTATAGGTGGAAGTAGCTTTGTGCACCAGGGAAACAGAAAAAGTCGGCATGTAGTTGTCAGTCAACTAGCTTCTACCTTGGCTCAAAGGCAGAATTAATAGCTCTTATTAGAGTACTGCAATTGGGAAGGGACTTAAGAATTAACATTTACACTGATTCTAAGTACACCTTTCTGGTCCTTCATGCTCAAGCTTCTAGCTTGACAGAACGGCGACCCCTAACCACTAAGGGTTCTCTTGTAAAATGTGACTGGGAAATTTTAAATCTGTTAGATGCTGTTTTGCTGCCCAAGGAAGTAGCTGTAATCCATTGCAGAGGGCATCATAAAGGAGACTCTAGTGTGGCAAAGAGAAACTCCTTTGCAGATGCTGCAGCTAAAGCAGCTGCATTAAAGGAGCCAGTTAGACTTGTAGGCCTATTAGTACTCACCACCCCAGTAATGATAGAACGGAGATATACTAAAGAGGAACAAGAGTGGGCTAAAGATCAGGGTTTAATTCAAGATCCTTCTGACTGGCTTATCAGTGGCAACAAACTGTTGATTCTGGGTGCTAATAGAGGAAAAAGAGTTAAGTATTTGCATGACTCTACTCATTTGGGAAGATTCCTTGTTTCAATTAATCTCTCATCTTTTTATAGCAAAATATTTTCTTAAAACAGTAAAGCAAATAACTCAGACCTGTGAACTCTGCCCAGGATAACCTGAATAACCAATCTTTACCTCCTCCTCTAATAAGACCTGTTAAGCATAGGGGAACGTACCCTGGTGAAAACTGGTAAGTAAACTATACTCAGATGCCCCATGTAAAGGGTTTAAATATTTATTAGTATTCATCGGCACCTTTACCAGTTGGATCAAGTCTTTTCCTACCGGGTGTGAAAAGGCAATTGAAGTTTCTAACTCCTATTAAAGGAAATATGTCCTAAATTTGGGCTGCCTAAGAGCTTGCAGAGCAATAACGGCCCATCTTTCACAGTGACAGTTACCCAAAATGTATCTTCAGCCCTAGGAATTCAGTATTGCCTTCATTCACCGTGGAGGCTACAGCCTTCAGGTAAAGTAGAAAGAACCAATCAAACTCTAAAAAGGACTCTTGCTAACCTATGCCAGGAAACATCAGAAATCTGGCTGTCTCTATTGCCTGTAGCCTTGCTGTGAGTGTGGGATCCCTCCCCCAAAAATCTGCAGTTCAGCCCTTTGGACATAATGTACCTATGGCCTTTCTCAACTACAGATATCCTTATAGACATAGATACTTTCAAGCTACCAAATTATGTAATCAACTTAGGACAAGTGTAAAAGGCACTCCTTGAGTATGGAAACCAAAGACTCCCCTCCCCTACTAAGGAAGACAATCTTTTTATAAACCAGCCAAGAGATTTGTTCCTACTGAATATTTGTCAGGAAGAATCCCCAACAGATCAACTTTCCCCAAAATGGAAGGGACCCTATCAAATTCTCCTGGTACCCCAAATGCAGTTAAACGTCTAGTAATAAACAGCTGAGTCTAATTATCTCTAATTAAACCTGTCTGTTGTGCAGCTGCACAGGCTGACAGAACGCAAGAGACTGATCCCACTTATTCCTGTGAGCCAACAAGTGACCTCTGGCTCCTGTTCAGAAGAAACAAAAGGGATGGGTAACGTAAAGATACGGATTGGCATTCTACTTTTGGATATGAGTTGGAATCACACAGATGCTGTGTGATTTGGTGAGTGGGCAAAGACTTTTGCCTCTCTACATAATCAGACAAACTTGGATACGTGGAGAATTGTCACTATCCTCCACTTCCAGGTTGTCCTAGCATATTTAACTGGCCAACCTAAGCTCATAAAGACTTTATTATGATTGAGAAACTGAACATTATAAAATAGTCCCTCTTTTCCCATGTACCATAGCCACATAGGCTTTAGCCCCTTCCTCTCCTTCAGCAAGACAAAAGGCACCTTTTATGTCTAATTAGGAAACAGCTAAGCTCCACCCCAACTTTATGTTATACTGTACACAAAGGGCTTGGAGAGCTGACAGTTGTTCAAATACAGGTATCCGGCAAAGCGCCTCTATGCTATGACGAATATATGTAAGTATGTATCTTTATGGTGGAATGATTTATAGTCCTTTGGGTATATACCCAGTAATGGGATTGCTGGGTAAAAATGGCCATTCTGTTTTAGGTTCTTTGAGAAATTGTCAAACTGTTTTCCACAATGGCTAAACCAGTTTACAGTTCCACCAGCAGTGTGCAAGCATTCCCTTTTCTCCACAATCTCATCAGCATCTGTTATTTTTTGAATTTTAAAAATTATGTTGGTGCGAAACCTAATTTCTGATTGGTGTGAAATGGTATCTCATTGTGGTTTTGATTTGCACTTCTCTGATGATTAATGATGTTGAGTCTTTTCATACGCTTGTTGGTCATATGTATATCTTCTTTTGAAAAATGTCTATTCATGTCCTTTCCCCACTTTTTAATGGGGATACTTGTTTTGTGCTTGTAAACTTGCTTGTTTATAGATTCTTGATATTAGACCTTGTCAGATACACAGTTTGCAAATATTTTCTCCCATTCCGTAGGTTGTCTGTTTACTCTGTTGTTAGTTTCTTTTGCTGTGCAAAAGCTTTTCAGTTTAATTAGGTTTCATTTGTCAATTTTTGTTTTTGTTGCAACTGCATTTGACATCTTTGTCCTGAAGTCTTTGCCAGGTCCTATATCCAGAATGGTATTTCCTAGGTTATCTTTCAAGGTTTTTATAGTTTTTGGGTTTACTTTTAAGGGTTGTATTAAAATCCATCTTGAGTTAATTTTCATATGTGGTGTAAGACAGGAATACAGTTTCAATGTTCTGCATATGGCCAACCAATTATCCCAGCACCATTTATTGAATAGGGAGTCCTTTACCTGTTGCTCGTTTTTGTCAGCTTTGTCAAAGATCAGATGGTTGTATTTATGTGGCCTTATTTACGGACTCTCTGTTATGTTCCATTGGTCTAAATGCCTGCTTTTGTTCCAGTACCATGCTGTTTTTATTACTGTAGCCTTATAGAGTAGTTTGAAGTTGGGTAATGTGATTCTTCCACCTTTGTTGTTTTTGTTAAGGATTGTGTTGCATTCTGTGAAGAATGTTATTGGTATTTTAATAGGAATATCATTAAATCTCAAATTGCTTTGGGTACTATGGCCATTTTAATGATATTGACGACTCCTATCCACAAGCATGATATGTTTTTCCATTTCTTTGTGTCATCTCTGATGTCTTTGGGCAGTGTCTTGTAATTCTCATTGAAGAGGTCTTTTACTTTCATGGTTAGCTGTATTCTTGGTATTTTATTCTTTTTGTGGCTATTGTGAATGAAGTAGCACTCTTGACCTGGCACTCAGCTTGGATGTTGTTGTTTTGAAATGCTACTGATTTTTTTACATTAATTTTGTATTCAGAGACTTTGCTGGGGTTGTGTATCAGATCAAGGAGCTTTTGGTCAGATATTATGAGGTTTTCTAGGTATAGAATCATATCATCTGCAAACAGGAATAGTTTGACTTCTCTCCCTATTTGGATGCCTTTTATTTCTTTCTCTTACTTGATTTATTTGGTTAGGGCCCCCAGTACGATGTTGAGTAGGAGTGGTGAGAGAAGGCATCTTTGTCTTGTGCTGATTTTCAAGGGGAATGCTTCAAGCTTTTGTCCATTGAGTATGACGTGTGCTGTGGGTTTGTCATAGATGACTCTCATTATTTTAAATCATGTTCCTTTAATGCCTAGTTTGTTGAGGGGTTTTTAACATGAAGGGATGTTGAATTTTAATGAAAGCATTTTCTGCATCTATTGATATGATAATTTTTTTTCTTTAGTTCTGTTTATGTAGTTAATAATATGTATTGATTTATATATGTTGAAGGAACTTTGCATCCAGGAATAAAGCCTACTGAATCATGGTGGATTAGGTTTTTGATGTGCTGTTTTATTTGGTTTGCTAATCATTTGTTGAGGACTTTGCATCTATGTTCATCAAGGATATTGGCCTTACATTTTCTTTTTTTGTTGTGTCTCTTTCAGGTTTTCGTATTAGGATGATGCTGGCTGAATAGAATGAGGTAAAAGGGAGTCTCTCCTCCTCAATTTTATGAAATAGTTTCAGTAGGAATTGTACCAGCTTTTCCTTATATATCTGGTAGAATTTGGCTATGAATCCATCTAGCACTGGGCTTTTTCTGGTTAGTAGGCTATTTATTACTGATCCAACTTCAAAACTCATTACTCTTCTGTTCAGGGATTCAATTTCTTCCTGGTTCAATGTTGAGAAGTTTCTGCCTTAATGTCATTTCTGCCTTAATGTCATTATTTTCTCAGAAGTCATTCAGGAGGAGGTTGTTTAATTTCCACACAATTGTATAGTTTCAAGTAATTTTCTTAGCATTGATTCCTATTTTTATTGCACTCTGGTCCAAGAATGTGGCTAGTATAATTTCGTTTTTTAAATTTTTCTTGAAGTTTGTTTTATGCCCAATTTTGTGCTCAATTTTATAGTATGTGCTTTGTGCAGGTGAGAAGAATGTATATTCTGTTGTTTTTAGGTGGAGAACTCTGTAGATGTCTGTTAGGTCCATTTTCTCAAGGGTTGAGATTAGGTCCTGCATATATTTGTCAGTTTTCTGCCTCAGTGATCTAATACTGCCAATGGAATGTTGAAATCTCCCCCTGTTATTGTGTGAAAGTCTAAGTCTGTTTGAATGTTTCTAATAATTTGCTTTATGAATCTGGGTGCTTTCGTGTTGGGTGCATATATATGTAGTAGTTAGGTCTTCTTCATGAATTGAGCCCCTTACTGTTATGTAATGCCCTTCTTTGTCTTTTTTTGATCTTTGTTGGTTCAAAGTCTGTTTTGTTTGAAATTGGCATTGTGACCCCAGCTTTTTTCTGTTTTTCATTTGTTTGGTAAATTTTTCTCCATCTCTTTATTTTGAGCCTATGAGTGTCATTGCATGTGAGATAGGCGTTTTGAATACAACATCCTGCTGGGCGTTCTGAATACAACATCCTGCTGGGTCTTGCCACACTGTGCCATTTAATTGGGGTATTTATCCAATTTATATTCAAAGTTAGTATTGATATGTGTAAATGTGGTCCTGTCATCATGATATTGGCCAGTGATTATGCAAAGTTGTTTGTGTGGTTGCTTTATAGTATCACTGGTCTGTGTACTTCAGTGTGTTTCTAGAGTGGCTGGTAATGGACTTTTCTTTCCATATTTAGTGCTTCCTTCAGGAGATGTTATAATGCAGGTCTGATCATAACAAATTCCCTTAGTATTTGCTTGTCTGAAAAGGATCTTATTTCTCTTTCGTTTATGAAGCTTAGTTTGTCCAAATGTTAAATTCTTGGTTAAAAATTCTTTTCTTTAAGAATGCTGTGTAGAGGTCTTCAAGCTCTTCTGGCTTGTAGGTATCCTGATTATCTGTCTGTTGTTAGTTTGATGATGTTCCCTTTGTAAGTGATCTGCACTTAAAAAAAAATTCAACTTTGGAGAATCTGATAACTATGTGTCTTGG
>NW_016811513.1:36717-51723 GCF_001698545.2 Rhinopithecus bieti | reverse complement strand
GTCTTCAAGCTCTTCTGGCTTGTAGGTATCCTGATTATCTGTCTGTTGTTAGTTTGATGATGTTCCCTTTGTAAGTGATCTGCACTTAAAAAAAAATTCAACTTTGGAGAATCTGATAACTATGTGTCTTGGCATGGTCTTCTTGTGCAGTATTTTTCTGAGGTTTTCTGCATTTTCTGAATTTGAATGTTTGCCTCTCTGGTGAAGTTGAGAAAATTTTCATGAACAATATCCTGAAATACAATTTTCAAGTTGCTTGGTTTCTCTCTCTGTCTCTCAGCAACCCAGGAATCATAGATTGGTTATGTTTACATAATCATATATTTCCCAGAAGTTTTGCTCATTCTTTATTGTTTTTTCTTTATTTCCTTCTGACTGAGTTATTTCAGAGAGCCAGTCTTCAAACTCTGATATTCTTTTCTCAGCATGGTCAACTCTGCTGTTAATACTTACAATTGCGTTAGGAAATTCCTGTAGAGTGTTTTTCAGCTCTAAAAGCTCAGTTTCATTCTTTCTTATAATTGCTATTTTGTCCATCAGTTCCTGTGTCTTTCTTTGTAATCCTTAGATTTCTTGAATTGGGTTTCAATTTTCTCCTGTATTTCAATGATCTTCATTCCCAACCAAATTCTGAATTCTATTTCTGTCATTTTAGCTATCAGCCTGGTTAGGAACCATTGCTGGGAAACTAGTGCTGTCCTTTTGAGGTAAGAAACACTCTGGATTTTTGAGTTTCCAGATTTCTTATGCTAGCTCTTTCTCATCTTTTTTGGCTAATGATTCTTCAATCTTTAAAGCTACTGACCTTTGGGTCAGTAGCTTTATCATGATGACAGAACCAAATTTACACATGTCAATACTAACTTTGAATATAAATTGGAGAAATACCCCAATTAAATGGCACAGTGTGGCAAGACCCAGCAGTATGTTTTATTCAAGAGACGGACAGAGAAACCAAGCAACTTGAAAAACATATTTCAGTGGTCTTGAGGGTTTGATTGTGGTATAATGTCGGTTCAGTTGATTGGCTTTGTTTCTGGAGGATTTTAGGGGGGCAAAGCTCATATCAGAACTCATAGACTGCGTGTTCTAACTCTGAAGGGCTGGTGTCAGGCCCCTGGTTTTGTTCTGTGCCCCCTGGAGTTAAGGAACCTGAAGCACTGGAGGGGCCAGGTTGTTCCTGACTGCTGGCCACAACACTCCAATGGGTGGTGCCAGCCACTGTGCTTCTTAGGGAAGTGGCAGAGGGATCCATCCTCATTTGCATATACCACCAGCAGTGGCAGCACCATGGGTTGCATGCTTCTCAGCTGCAACAGGGTACTGGTAGGTGCAGGGGTGCCAGCTTCCATGCTGGCATTCACAGCAACAGTGGCAGCAGCATGACATGGGAGAGGGGAGGGGCTCCACCAGCATTCCTGCACACATTTGCATTGGCAGTGGTGTTAGCATCAGGCAGGATGCTGTTAGGCACATGACTGAGTGTGCCCTCCATGTGTGCATTCACGTGGGTGGCAGCTACTGCTGGGGATTGAGGTGGGTCCACTGGTGTCCCTCTATGGTTTCTCACCAGCAGTGCAGGTTCTGGGTGCTAGCCAGCATGTGGCTGATGGTCTCCATGCCTGTGAATGTTCCAACAGCAATGGCAGTACAGTTGGGGGGTTGCCATGGAAGAGTGCATACATGCAAAGTGTCTCAGGGAAGGCTGTGGTGAGGGGAGGGCCTGGGTTGGCTGGTGTGCATCTGCAGGTGCACTCTACTAGAGCTCTTCACTGGTCCAGTATGGTCTGCTACATCAGGCAATATGATGTGGGCCCCCAGGTGGAACCCCACCTGGTCATCCAAGGCTGCACTGCAAGCAGGTATGGCCAGGCTGGGGCCCACAGAGAGGCCAGCAGACCAAGAGTAGCTTGCGTCAGACCAGCCTCGTCTTGTGCAAAACCGCCTTGAGAGTTCAGCTCCAACGGGTCCCGTAGGACTAAAGTCTCCTATGGGAGAGAGTCAAGCCTAGAGAGTAGGTGCCCCTGGCCATGCTTCACTACAGATGCTTTCACACCAAAACCTCTGGGCTTTGCACCTGCTGGATTTCTGCCCCTACCAAGTATTTAAGCAGCTTTCCCTGCCAGCTCCAGTTTCCCTGGGGATTGTGGAGTCTCTTGCTGGCAGGACCATGGATCTCTGCAATCCTGTCAGCAAGAGTCTCCACAACCCCCAGGGGCACTGGCAGTTTGGTGACAGTGGTTGCTCCACATGGCAAGTTGCTTCTTGTCTTCTCAGTTCCCTTCTTTCCCAGGAGTCACTGGGGAGTGGAAATGAGTCCCAGTGAGTGGCAGCCTTGTTTGGGGTTCCTAGTTTCCCCTGACTTCAGCCCAGCACCGGTATCTTCCCTCAGTCCACTCTCCATGCCACCCCTCTGAAGGTCTGCTAGGAGTACTCCAGTCTTCCTGTTGTGGTGATCCCTCGGTAGCAGATGTTGCTTGCAGCTGCGTCTAGTCAGCCATCTTGCCTCCTAGCTCCTGAAACATTTTTTAATTTTATTTGTCTTGGCTCTTTGAATTTAAATAAGTTTACTAACATACAACCTCCAATTCTTTATCACTGCCACAAGAATACTGTGAGAGGTTTTATAAAATTTCTTAATAAAGTTCATGTGTTATCTTTCCATGCTCTTCCCCTCATCCATCACTCAAGTAAAATTAGACGCTGTCAAAATTATGAAATGAGGTGAGTTTGAGTTGACTTGCTATTAATTAATCCATAATCGTGCATGTTATGTACCACTCCATATCTAAGTTTTCATTAAGCTCTTCACAGGATTAATTTATCTTAAGAAATGCATTAGATTCCTCCTTTGTCTGATGAATAGCATGGTTGTGGGAGAAAACTGCATGGCAATGGAATCAGCATGTAAAAATATCAGCAGTAAAAAAAAATCAGCAGTAAAATATAGATGATGGTACCTTTGTGTGCCTTTTGGATAAAATGGAAAGGTTCATGGTATCATTTTAAAAAAATGCAGAATTTGTAGTCAGAACCCTATATTTGAAATACAGTATTAGGCAAGAGAAAATAAGGGTATCAGTGTCCAGTTTGCAGTGCTTTTCTAATGATTAGAAGCCACAAGTCAAACTAGAAGGATTAGCTTTCCATAGGATCTGACACTTAGTGTTTAGCTATTTTATTATTGAATGGTGGCAGAAATGGCTGGAAAATATGAAGGCAAAATATATAGATTAAAAGAGCATTACATACATGTCCATTATTATAATACATAGGCATTATTTATATATTTATTAAATTAAATGTGAAGAAAGGTATAAATCAGTTCTAATTTTGAATACTAACTGGATATTTGGTGGTACTAATGAACTACTTTTTATTTTAGTTGCAAAAATAGTATTGTGACTGGGTTTTTTAAATACATCTCAACTATATAACATATATCTAAGTATATGTAGACTGAAGACTTTACAGATGGGAAAGGGAGTAGATAGTGTGTAGGTAGGGAAGGATTTGCCATAGAGTGATAGTTTTTAATGCTGGAGAATGGATACCTGAGTTCATTTTATGTTCATCTGTCCACATTTGTGCATGTTAAAAGTTTTTCATAATGAACAAGTAAAATAAGTATTTTCCCCAAAAAGAGGGAGGAGAAGACAACATTGCAGATCATACCCTAAGGAGTTACAATACATTGGAAAGCCACAAGTCCATATAAAGCCATAAAGGATTTAAAGAGTAGCACAAACACTTAAGAATTTGTGTAAAAGAAGCAGTGGAGACCAAAGAAGACTTTTGTTTGTGCCACAGGTTTTGCTGAGGTCAGGCACTTACTGATATGGTAATCATCATGTATGTCATACAAGGTAAAATTTAGTTGTATTTAATGTCAGTTTCACACACTTACTTTGAATTCTAACTCTTCATTAATCCTTTCCAATTTTTTCTAGTTCATATCTATAATCTTTCATATATTTGTTTGTGGCTTTGCTTAATCTTCATAGTTGACTATCCAACAGTATATTTTCCCCTAACTTTGAAAGATTTCCACCTCATTTGGCGATTTTTTGATATTTTTGAATGTGTTTGCTGATATGCTTTTTTATTTCTTCAAGACATACATATCGTAGGATATGATACAAAAGTCTCTTACTTTATGTTTTGTTATTTTCATCATGTGCATTTTAACTCTCTTCAGAAGAAAAAAATCATTAAAATAATGTTGGCTATTATGCAGGATTGACCAGAAACACAGCTGAGATATTCATTTTAATTACAACAAGTCTCAGTTGTCAAACAGTCAAATAGATGACTACTTAATTGATCCTAATTGCTTGTTCAGATAAAAGCAAAAACTAACAAGAAGACACCTTGATTCAGATCAGTCATTTTAATGACTGAAAGGAAGCTCTACAGTGATTCAAATTTAAGGAATTAACTGCTACTGAGCTGAAAAGAAGTAAATCACTTATGAGGAATACACCCTTTGTATATATGATATATTTTAGAAATCATAGTAAGAGGGAGTTAAGACAAATAATATTAATACTAGTGTGTAACAATGGTACCACACAGTGCCATTTACAAAGCACTGTCACATGTAGTCACATTTAGTCTTCACAACAACCATGTTAGAGACCATTGTTCTAATTTTATGTTGAGAAACTGTTTCTCAAAGTAATGCCGTTTAAGTACCTTATACATCTAGTGAGTGCTGCAATTCCAACTAAAGCCAAGATCTGAATCCAGGGATTTTTTTCAGTGTTCTCAGTTGCCATCCACAAACATCAAGTCACAACTTTTGTAAAACTATGTTATTCCTAAAAATTAACTCTCACTAAATTAATTTGTATTTTGAAACATATAGTATGGTTTTATAGTTATTATTGAAAGAGCCATCACAAATTAATAGAAATTTTTTCTAATATTACAGCTCTCCTGATAATTTTAGTGGAAGTCTCTCAAATTCAATTTTAAAATATTTTGAACCAAATAAAAGAAGTTTGATCAAGCCTTCCTGGCAAAGGATTTTTACCTTATCAGATGCAGACCCCTTTCTTCTCTAATGCATCAGGAAACTAGATATTTTTGACAGACTGGGTCTATTTAGCTATCCCGATGTAAGCTTTCTGCAGCAAGATTTTTTTCAGTCTCAATTTTTCATGGATATTCTCATTGTTTTGGAACAATTTATGCAGAGTCCTTTGTTTCTTTATTTCCTTGTTCATCCACTATCATAAATCTTTTTCACACATGATTATAATCACTGTTTTGATTATTTGCACCCCGAGCTTTTGCAACATATTCTGCTGCATATTTCAAGAATTCAGAATCGTCTGCATGTGTTCATTTCATGAATTTCATTAACTGTAGCTTTCTCAAGGATGAAACATTAATTTCTCTTAAAGGTACATGAAGCTATAAATGGTGACTATATCTTCATAAGATTTAAATAGTATATTTAGGGGAGATGTTTAGGAACCAGAAACACTACCCATATGCCCAGGTAACAGCAGCCTCTGGCATAGCCTCCCAACGGGTCTACCAGTGGGATGATTAGCACCCCACTTGTAACCTACACTCTGTGTATTAACGTCCCAGGGATTCCCTTCTCAAATGGCCCTAAGTCCACTTGTAGGCTTGTGTGGGCTTCCTCGTTGGCCCATCATGCTCAGTGCAGACCTACCTCAGGTGTATACACCACTAGGCTCAATGGCTAACCAAGTGGCAAATGTTAGTGGGAAGGTGTAAATAAATTTTTAATTTATATATATTAGTGTTCATATAAGTGCAAGGCCCTGCCCAGAGCTGGAGGATGCGAAGGGGGAAGAAGAGATGGGGAGAGGAGCAGCAGCAGCAGCAGCCTAAAGCTGTTCTTTTTTCTATGCTGTTACCTTCTAATTGACAAGTGCGAAGAGTCTAAGAGATCACAATTTGAACCTACCCTTCAAGGTGATTAGGAAGTTACTTTTTCAAGGTAGGAGCAAAGACACATTTTATTTAGCATATAATTAGCATTATCTATAACTTTTAAAAAGATACATTTATGGTATGTGAGTCTTTATTTATTCTCTTGCTACAGTGCCCACAAGTATTATAGGTGGCCTAAACAGGAGTGACATTGTCAGACAGAATTTGTACTTGCTTTGTGAGCATACGCCAAAGAACATATTGAATCTGCATCATAATGTCAGAGTGTATCTCATGAAGATTATCAGCGCCTTGATTTGTACTTACATTTAAATCACTTTCCAGCTTTCCTCTCATAGATATCCTAAAAGTAATATAGCATATTAGGAAATTCTCATTTAAAGTAATATTAAGCGTTCAAATCCTCAGCATTCCTGAAATGAAAATTCAGAGTAATTCAATCTAAAATTACCCATTCATTCAACAAACATAAATCAATCATCTACTATATGAATAGAAGAACTTTTGAAAGATTTGTTAAGGATAAAAAGTAATATAGCTAGGCACAGTGGCTCACACCTGTAATCTCAGCACTTTTGGAGGCAGAGACAGGAGGATCACTTGAGGCCAGAAATTCATAACTAGCCTGGGCAGCAGAAAGATCCCATCTTTACAAAATAAGTAAATATAGAAATATGAATTAAGCATAATTCTCATTTTTTGTCTAATAATGAAGATAAGATAAGCATGTTAATTGATGTAATATAGGGCAATAAATGATATGACCAAAGGCCATGAGAAATAGAATTTGCAATCTTGCAGGACAGTTCAAAGCTGTCCATGCCTAGAGTCTGGCATTTACCTGAGGGGAATAAAGTTTCACTAACCAAGACAGGAAATGCAAAATAAGCAATTGGTTTAGGAGAAAATATAAAGTTTTAATCATATAGAGACAATTGTTTCTTTGGGATCCCACGAAGAAATAACAATACATGTTTATTGAACAGATATGTCTCATAAATCTCCCAACAAATTCTACAAGTACTCCATTATGCAGCATAAAATATCACTAAAGCTAAACTGGTAGGCAGGCAGCCTCTCATTCATTTTGGGATACCAGGAGTATAAATTTAATTAGAGAAAAGATAATCATATAACCATTGAAGAGACAATGTACAAAACTAACACTAATCACACAGGACCAGAAAACAATTTAGCCCATACATTGACAAACAAATATCTGTGAGACTGCCGAGAGCGAATCTACTTTAGGACTTTAGGCTAAGATGGTCTAACCTGCAAAAGCCATGCACTCTTGCTGTGCTGTCGTATAGAAAGCAACATGGAAAAAAGACTCTGATATTTCTTCAAAAAAACCCTTTAATGCTCCTGGATTAGTATATTTCTGAGTTTGAAGAAATAATTTCAGATGGGTAAAGCGTAGAACAGGTGTCCTTTCCCTTGTAATTGAGTTCAATCTTCATAACTTTCGGCTCACAAAGTCAAGTATCAAGCAAATCATTGAGTTGATGTGCTTCTAGTTCTGGCCAGTATTTCCAGCTGCAAGAAGTCTGCCAATCAGTGTCAGATTGTCAAGAAATTTTATGACATGAATGGCCTGGAATGAAGTCCGTGGTATTGTTTCTCACAGACTATTGAGAATCTATTCAGGAATTAACAGTAACAGGACGTATGCCACAGGGGACTTACAGTCTGCTGGAATATCCAAGCAGTGAGCTGGGAGGGAAGATGAAAATATCTCCACATCCTGGCAATTCAATTGGCTGAGGTTAATGTGGTGTGTTTATTAAATTTTACATTATTTTAGATAGAGAAAGGGAAACAAACAACAAAATTGAAAGGAATCAACTCAGAACCCAAAGCCTCATTAGTTTCCATCAAACTTCCTATCTTGAATATCCAGTTACATCTAATAGGACTCTTGTATAAGGGAAGGATGATTGAATGAGTCAAGATAAGCAAGTTTAATTTTTCCAGAATGTAACAATCCCCAAATATTCAAGGGACTTAAAATAATAATAAAATCATTTGTACAGTGGTTCCTGTAGAATAACAAGTTTGCTCTAAATCTGGTGTCAACATAAAAAGAGACAAGGATCTCAAGGAAGATTTGGAATAAGGAGACTCCCATAGGGATGGAAACACTGAGCCACCCGTAAGCTTGGAAGAAAGGGAGGCAGTGGTCTTCATACTTTGTCCCAGAGGTCCACTCCCATCATCATCTGCAAATCTCTCACTCCTTTTTACTCATGTTGAATATTACTAAAAGATCTGAAGATTAGCAGAGCCGAAGTGGATTTCTGACCATTCATTGCATTCTGGTTTATTTTTCTATTCAAATTTCGTTTGTCTATTAATAACTTTCAGCATAGAGGAAAGAAAGGTCTCCAGTTTTAAATTACTACAGGGCTTAATATTTTAACAAAAATATATTTATATGGAACAAAGAGCATTTAAAATTATAATTGCAGTGGTTTGCTAAGAGACCAAAAATAACAAGTAGTTTAAATATGGATTTATTTAGAGATCCTTGCTCAGTTTCATAAATTTTGAGTTTTGTTAAATTTTAGAAAGGACTTTAAAAAAGGATCTCCAGCACATGAGCTAGTCTGCAAAAAGTATATATAGTTTTAAATAGTCAATTTATATATTTTATATAATGGCACTTGAAAATCTCTTCTAATGTAAGTTTAAAGGAGGAGGAGTAATATAATTGAGTTTAAATATTATCAATAGTTAACACATTGTCTTTGAAAACTCTTGTAGTTTAATATTACCCAAGCCCATCTGGTTACTTTAACTGGAATCGCATCATATTTTGGAGGAATAAACTGAATATAGATGCAATGTTAGAGGTTACATAAAGTCCCAGGAGAAGCCAGGAGTGGCTTCTGACGTGCTATTACAGATTTAAACCCTTGTATCTGAGTTTCATACAATTATCATCTTAGGTTCAGTGCTCTGATAGTGCAAGAGTTATTGAACGTAGGAAATATTGGCCAGGCGTGGTGGCTCACGCCTGTAATCCCAGCACTTTGGGAGGCCAAGGCGGGTGGATCACCTGAGGTCGGGAGTTTGAGACCAGCCTGGCCAACATGGTGAAACCCCATCTCCACTAAAAATACAAAATGATCCAGGTGTGGTGGCACATGCCTGTAATCTCAGCTACTCAGGAGGCTGAGGCAGGAGAATTGCTTGAACCCAGGAGGCAGAGGTTGCAATGAGCTGAGATCACGACATTATACTCCAGCTTGGGCAAAAAAGAGTGAAACTCCATCAAAAAAAAAAAAAGTAGGAAATGTTTTTGCTAAATTTCCCTGAGTTTCATTATTAAAAGGTTTTTTTGGTCTTTCCAGCCGTCATGCTCCAAAGTATCTGAGAAACCTGCAGCTGTGATTCTATTAAGGCACAGTTGTTTTCTGTTTTTTTTTTCCTCCATATAATCCTGGTAACACTGATTCCTGGTGATTAAAATTGTAACATTCATTTATGTCTGTGTACAACAAGTTGCATTTCTTAGGAGGAACCAGAACAATATAAACAGCCTGCTTGGTCTAGTTAGGATCCTTTCTATTTTGTTGCCCTCCAATGCACTCTCCTTTCCAGACTTCCCTCCTCCTCCCTGCCCCATGTAGTTAGTTGCTGCTCTCTCAGTCTTCGCTACACTCTGAAATATTTGCTCTGAGACTTCCTCAGCTAAATATACACAGGCCATCTTATCCAGACAATATACTCCTTTAGGACAAGGTCTATGACTGCTTATGAGCATACACTCAGGTCAGTGTATTGAATGAAGTAAAGAATGAATTAATTCACTGAGGGTACAACCAGCTGGCTTCAGACTGTGTCTAGATTCTAGTCCTGTCTTTGCTCCCATTTCCACATTGATAAGAAGGCAAGAGAAGGTTTTCTATTTCTTTAATGGCTGATCCTGTTGGTGATCTCTGCAGAATTAGAGGAATACCTATCTCCAAATTTTTTTTTTTCTCCAAATGTCTATACCCTTGAAAACTGAGACTGTGTTCTCACACCCACTTTAAGGCCCTTTTAAAAAAGCTAAAACAAGAATATATATTTAATAGAAAGTATTTGAACACCTTTGTTAATCCAGCATTTCTCTATACATAACACTGCTTTGAAATTCCACTTTCCTGATCAAGGCTTGGAAGTCAAATTACTCAGAAAGCCCATGGCCCATTGTTAAGAATTAGACATGCTACTTAAAAGAACAAATTGCCCTCTTCTCTTTTTAAAATCAGAAAGTAGCATATAATTTTCAAAGTTCATAACAATCTATCATTCAATAAATAATTTTTGAGGAACCACTAGTGACTACTTATCAAGGTGCTGTGCTCATGGAAGAAAATGCCCACACAAATAAGACACGACTCTTGTCACAATGACAAGTAAAATTAATGCTTAAAGCACTGATTCTTGCAGCCTGAATTTGCAGTATTCAAATCACTCATTGATTCATGAAAACGTCACTAACATCCCAGCAAATGCACAAGGTAAACTGGAGGAATTATCATTTTCTCATCCATCTGCAAGAATACAATCTCCATGGCTACAGGTTCTTTCTCTGACTTGTTTGCAGCTGCATCTCCTGTGCCCAGAGCAGTGCTTGGCACAGAGTAACCTAATAAATGTCTGTTGAAGGAAATAATTAATTCACTCATTAAATGCTTCAGTTCACCTGGTGTTAGAAACCTGTCACAGATTCTCTGACAATTTGTAAAATGAACACACTTGGTCATTGTGCACTGGAGACTGTATCCATGAGGTTAAGAGCACAGACTGAAGTCATATTCCTTGAGTTTGAATTATACCCCAAATGCACTAGCTGCGTGGCCCTGGATAAGTTTCATAGCATCTTTGACCTTCAGTTTGTACATTTGCCATCAAAGAGTAAACAGTCATAATATAATCCTCACAGTATTGTGTGAAGGTTAAATTATCTAATGCATGTTCAATGCAAAGCACAATGCATGGGACATGATAAACAACTGTCCTTGTTTGTGATACTATTGTCGTCATCAAATAACATCCAACTCGTCTTAATTAACTAATCTCAAAAACCATGTGAAACTACCCTGGAAGGTGAACATTTCAAATGTGATATCTAGGACACAGCAAAGTGCTTAAGGAACAGCAGATTACAATCCAATTCACTGTAACAACAAAGAAACCTTAGGAAATTTGATTTTCAGTGGTTGTAACCCTGCAGCAGGAAACTCCCTCTTTATCTTCTTTGCATTGCTTTCCCAGCAAATATTTTCCAATCAGACAGACAGCATCAAGTTATTCTCCTTTTCTAAGAAGTGTGGATGAAAACAGTTTTAGTGAGAGAGTAGAAAGAAACCATAGAAAGGTGTTCATGAAGCACCTACCTAGAGGGTAACAGAAAACAAAGAGCAGAGCCCAGCAGGGAGAACCTCATGACAATGCTGCAGGTGATTTTTTTCAATCAGTATTGTTGGGGGACTTCTCTCCTTCTCAGACCTAAGTTGCCAACAAAAACTGACAGGAAGAAAATTGAAAGGAAATTACATACCTGTGAACTAGGAAACACAGTTTCTTCGTTGATGCCCATTATTTTAATTTTTTCTAGTGGGAAATCTTTCCAACATGTTCTCTTGTCTCTTTTGGAAAAAAAAAAAAATAATTAAACGAGTTTTCAAATTGATGTATATTTTACAATAACGGTTACAATTTCTATAATATATTTTTGCAATAGCATTAAATATTTATGAAATATAAACTGACAGCAGGAATAAAAGGATTAAAGTGGCAGCATGTCACAGGCTGCCATGTTACAGATGCACAGTTTCAGGAGACAGGCCACATCGCCTGCTGATGGAATGTTGCCATTATCAAACTGAGAAACTGCTGCCCAGGCCTTAAGTTCCTCCTTCTCCCCATCTGCCAAGAGGCAATTCCAACAAATTTTGATGTGAGCACAATATGAAGGGATAAAGTTCAGTCATTTATTGAAAGGACAAAATAACTGCTCTACTTTCTTCACTTACCTAAAGTCAGAAATGGATTTTGTGCCAACATTAGAAATCAATACTGATGACATTTGGAGATTAAATTTCTCAGCACATGTTTTCAAGAGAAGTGCTAAGGCCAATGTTGCATTCAAATTCATGTTGGAAATTTGGCATTCCACCTACCTAAATGCCCCACTCATAATTTTAAATACTCCCTCAGTTTCCATAGTAAGTGTGTGGCATGTAGGCTTTTAAATAGATGCGAATGGTATATTTCTAAAATTCTGAGTGAAAATAATGTACTGAGAAGTTATATGGCTTCCACTTTCTTTCCTACCAAGCTTGCAACGGACTTCTCTCATATCCCTTACCTCACTGTGCTTGCCAAAGACACAGATGCGTAGCCATCACCTGGCTGCTCAAGATTTAGCTGTTGTGGTAGACTAGGTTACCTATGATCCATGCAACCTATGAAAGGGGACTAAGCTTGCTTTTGCCACTATTCAGTCACTCTCTGCACATCAGGCAGGTACCCACCCACCACCAAGACAGCAAGTTCTGCACCATGCTATTCCTCCAAATTGTACATCCTCTCCTCCCCCATTTACCCTATCCAAACACTCTTTTCTAAGTGGATCTCTTCCTTTTCTCCAAATAAGACTTCTCCTATTTTGTCTCTTTTCTTCATTTACCAGGTATCCTAGAGTTGTTGTATGCAATGATTTTTTAAAAGCATCAATGGTTAGACACCTCAGAGGTGTAATTGTCATGTAAGAAGACGGTCCTGAGTTACAGTGCTGGGTCCTAAAATGAAGACTTATGAAATCTCAGGGACTGAAGTCCTATGTTTAGACTCTGTTTAAATGTTGAGATTCTAGATTTCATCTGGAAAGACGCGAGTCACACGTATATCTGCAGAACTTTCAAGCTGCCTGTGGGCATCACATCTCATAGAGGCCAACTATATTTGGAGTGGACTGTAAGGGAACATAGTTGAAATATAGTTGTCCATGATTCAAACTTACATTCACAAACTTTAGTTAAGTGTTCATTGTATATGTTATCCTGTGACAAAAGCTATGTGATTGAAAAACAAAGGATTCTATATTTTTAGAAATCTAGTTTTAAGACAAAAATTTCAGTCTCTCTACCCTCTCTTTCCTTAAATTCTAAAGGAAAGACAAAGCTGCATCAAAAAGAAGTATTTGGCAGTATTAGAAAACAAAGAAAGAAACATTTTCAAGTGTAGTTTTCTTTCAAATAATCCATAAATTTAACCTAATTCCAATAAAATCCAAACAGCTTATTTTTGTGGTACAATAAAATTAATTATATTATTAAAGTGGAATATATGGGATCCTAAAAGAAATAGGACAACTCTAAAGAAGAGCAGACATTATCTTAATAAAATATAAAATAACCAAAATAGGTGTTATTGGAAAATAGGCAAATAAATCAATAAAAAATAAAAGGAAAGAGTTCCAAGCATGTTTGGGAAGATGGTTGTATAGGAAGATATATCAATGGGGAAGAATAAACTATTCAAGAATGACACGAAGGCAGTTTGCTTTCCATAAATTTCAGGTAGCTTAATAAGCTAAATGTAAAAAGAATCAAATCTATTATAAAAAATAATGAGATCCAGTCATTTGCAACAACACGATGGAACGGGGGATCATTATGTTAAGTGAAGTAAGCTGGACACAGAAAACCAAACATATGTTCTCACTTATTTGTGGGATCTAAAAATCAAAACAATTGAACTCGTAGACATAGTGAGTAGAAGGATGGTTACCATAGGCCAGGAATGGTAGTGGAGGCCAGGGATGGGAGGTGGGAATTGTTAATGAGTACAAAAAAATATTTAGAAAGAATGACTAAGAACTGCTATTTGATAGCACAACAGTGTAGCTGTAGTCAATAATAACTTAATTGTACATTTTAAAATCAAAAAAAGGTATAATTAGATTTTCTGTAATACAAAGGATAAATGCCTGAGGGGATGGATACCCCATTGTCCACGATGTGCTTATTTCACATTGCATGCCTGCATGAAAACATCTCATGCACCTCATAAATATGTATACCCAATACATACCCACAAAATTAAAATTAAAAAACACTGAGACAAAAAGTGAGATAGCTTTATAAAGACTGAGAATTTCCTAATTAAACAGAAAATAATTATAATACAGAAAGATTGATGAATGTGACTATATTAATATAAAAACCTTTCAAAATAATGAAAACTCAAAAGCTACAAAGCAACTTATGTAAAATTTACTGCATCAAAATATATAATGTATATATAATAAAAAAAGTTAAGATGAATGACAGGAAGAGACATGTGCAAAACATATGAAACACAAACTATAATACAGAATACATAAAGAATATATATAAATAAGCAACAAAAAATATGGAGGAAGGACTTGAATAGGAGAAGGAAACTAAATCATGCCCCTCCCAAAAGTGACTTAATCTCCCTAATAAGCAACGGAACAACAACACACAGATATGTAATTACACTAGTTAGTAGGGGCCTCCTGCAAAATGCTTTCCATTACTTGAGAAAGCAAAATAATAATAATAATAATAAATTCATGCTGGGATAGGCTAGGAACCCTGCCCAGGGTTGCAGAGTGGATGATATGGTTTGATTCTGTGTCCCTACCAAATCTCAGGTTGAAAAGTGATGCTGTGTTGGAGGTGAGGCCTGATGAACCTTCAAGAATGGCTTAGCACCATCCTTCTGGTGATAAGTTAATTCACACGAGATCTGGTTGTTTAAAAAAGTGTGGCTGGGCAGAGTGGCTAACGCCTGTAATCCCAGCACCTTGTGAGGTTATGGTAGGTGGATTGCTTGAGCCCAGGAATTTAGACCAGCCTGGGC
This sequence comes from Rhinopithecus bieti, assembly GCF_001698545.2. Classification (NCBI taxonomy): domain Eukaryota; kingdom Metazoa; phylum Chordata; class Mammalia; order Primates; family Cercopithecidae; genus Rhinopithecus; species Rhinopithecus bieti. Next base: position 36,906 of record NW_016811513.1, on the reverse strand, counting down.
AACATGGCAAAACCCCATCTCTACAAAAAATTAGCCAGGTGTAGCAGCATGCGCCTGTAGTCCTGGCTACTCAGGAGGCTGAGGTGGGAGAATCACATGAGCCCAGGAAGTCGAGGCTGCAGTGGGTCATGATCGCACCACTGTACTACTGCCTAGGTGAAAGTGAGACCCTGTCTAAAAAAAAAAAAA
>NW_016811513.1:23770-36197 GCF_001698545.2 Rhinopithecus bieti | reverse complement strand
AAAAAAAAAAAAAAAAAAAAAAAAAAAGGAAAAAAAAATTATACCAGGAACCATAATAAATTAATAATATTGACTATGATACATGAATAACAAAAAAGAGATAATTTGTAATATATATACCTTTACTGTTTGAATTATATAAGCATATTTATTATAATTGAAAAAAATTTTAACCTGAACAGCAGAAAAATAAAAACAAAATGGACATAGTAAGAATTCAGATTCAAGAAAGTTAAATTTAAGTTCAGAAACATTGGATGAGATTACTTTTATTGATAAAACATGCAACGCCATGAAGACATGATGGTCAAAATTTATAAAATAATTGTATATGAAACAAAGTATGTTATAAATTAAAGAAACATTTGAAATAATATGGTAAAGCGTTTTTATGGTAGTGTTTATAGTGTTTATTTTAGTGAAAAAATGTAAATAATTTTGTGGTAGAGATAATTAGTTGTTACAGATTTTATTTTACTCTTCCATTGTGAAAAGTTTTAGCTATAAAATGAAACGAATATTGTTTCTGTGAGGCCTGATAGATAAAATCCTCCCCAAAAAATCTCTTACTATCTTAGTCACTAATTAACAGAGAGAGATACAAAAACAGCCCTAATAAAATGCACACTGGCACACAAAAAATAATGCACAAAAAAGCATTGCAGGAAATCAAGATCTATTAAGGTCAACGGAAAGAGCACACTCGTGTTAGAGGAAGAGTTATAATCTATTTAGGTGGTGAGTAGGATAAAAGCATGACAGATTTTAGAAGTATGAGTCATTCAGTAATAGCCCACACTAGGTACCTTTTTGTTTTGGAATTTTGATAGGCAAATCCATTAATGAGGAATATGCCTACACATTCACTTGGAAAGTGGGAGCTAAAATGGGTCCTACGTACTACATTTTTTTTTTTTTAAGCTATTAACTTGATGATCACCTTATATTATCAAAATTAAAACCATGGTAAAGCATTTTGAAACTGTAAAAGATTGTCAACATTATAGAGAAAAATTTCAGTGAATATATACGTATATATTTCACTAATCCAAAAAGACACATTAAACTCCTCAAAAATTGAGGTTATTTTCTGTTATTTTAAAAAAATTTCAGTATTGTTATTATGATCATGATTATCATTATTATTATTGATATCTTGCCCGTTTATATGGCAAAGAATCTCATAATTTTATAAGAAGATTTTAAAATTGTGAAATAGAGAGTAAATATTGATAGCCTATTTAGCTACCTTATGAATATTCAAAATTCACCCTTGAATATCTATCTTGTATAGATATAATAGTTCTAGCTTAATTGAAATAATGGATTATTGGTAGTGGAAGAGATATTAATTTTAGTTAATTGCTAAATAATTCAGGAGTTAATGACTTTATATGTAAAATAGGCATAATACCAATCTCATAGGTTATTATAAGAATTAGGATTCATACATGTAAATTTCCTAACAACATGCCTGGTAATAATGATACCCAATACTCATGGCACTTGATATATTGTTAGACCGGTTCTAAGTGCTTTTTATTTATTAATTCAATTGATGCTCACAACAACTCTATGAGGAGGGTACTATATTTAGCCCCCTCTTACTGATAAGGAATTAGGTTGGTTCAAAAGTCGTTGTGGTTTTTGCTACAACCTAATACATAAAGGGTGAGTAATTTGCCAGGTAAACTGCCAAACAGGATTAGAACACTGACAATATAGCTCCAGGGACCACATTCTTGTAATGTCTTTTAAGTACCATGTTGCAACTGCAGTAGTAATCATTAAATATTATATATTTGTATTAATTATACTCAACATACTGATACGCACATTTTTTTTCATGCACAAAAAAAAGCTTATCACGCACTGACATAATCTGGCAGTGCATCGAAAATACAGTGGTGCATAAAACATAGTCTTTAACCACAATTAGTATTAACATCAAAGAGAAGCTAAGTAATTTCAACATTCTTTGACTATAGGTTGGATTATTGCTCTGCAAATATGCATTCTTCTGTTTTTCATTTGGAGTGGGGTATATTTCCCTGCCACACTGAGTTTGGATTAGTAGTATGCCTTACTTTGTCCAGTGGAAGGTTGACAGATGTACTCATGCCATTTACCATGAGAAGAACATACCCTGGGTAGACATTGGTCCAAAGAGTATATTTGGAGAAAATTCTACATGGATCTCTCATATTTCTGTATTTCTTCTGAGCAAAAAGCATTGACTGCTTTGTTCTGGAATATCATTGCCTGAATGTCTGTAGAGAAAACAGTCTTGGACGTTAGAAATGGCTTTTCCTTCTGAGACAGAGAGCAGATTTCTAACCAGAAAAATAAAGATAATGGCTCTATCTGGGGTAATGGCTGAGCAGGTTTGCTAGAAGTCACTTTTAAAATATTTGGATTTCCTAAGCTGAGGGTTCCTCAAGTATGACACCGACCCAGTAAGTGTAAAACATCCACCTGGTCCTGCCTCCACATAAACTCTGTAAAGTTTAAGGGGTGAAAGAAACTAAGGCAAACATGAATCTCATGCTGTCTGCTTTGGTATGAACATTTAAAAATACAATAAAATAATAGTAGTAGTAATATAAGTAATAGCGTCCTTGGTCACTGCCCAAAGAGTCTCATGTTTTCTGTCAGCATCTATGAAAATGTGAGAGGAAACTTGTTAACTTACAAATAGAATAAAATTTGAGATAGTTAATAGTTAATTATAGAGGTTCAAAGTCAAGTAGAGCAGAGTTAAATCTAATATATTATTTGGAGTTAAGCTCAGGCAACTTGCAGCTTTGAAACGAAAGGCAGTGAGCCCAGGTGAAACCAGTCAATCCACAGTTGATACAATGTGAAGTGAGTGAGACCAATATACTCAATGCTTTAAGCCACTAAGTTTGGGTAATATGTTATGCATAATTATTGCAACATTAGCTGACTGATAACTTTTTACTATGCCATGTGCTACAGTAAAAGTAAGTATAAGGTATAGAAATGAGATGAAATAACAGGAACACTTAAAGAATTGTATGCTCTGACAACAAGTACTGTGGATATAAAAATAGTTAAAGGGCCGGACGCCGTGGCTCAAGCCTGTTAATCCCAGCACCTTTGGGAGGCGAGGACGGGCGGACCGAGCAGGAGTCGAACCATCCTGGCAAACTGTGAAAACCCCCGTCTCTACTAAAAAATACAAAAAAAAAAAAAAAAAAAAAAACTAGCCGGGCCCCGACTGGCGGGCGCCTGTAGTCCGCCCTACTCGGCCCGGCCTGAGCAGAGAATGGCGTAAACCCGGAGGCCGCCCTTGCAAGTGAGCTGAAGATCTGGCACCTGCACTCCCAGCCCGGGCGACAGAACAAGACTCCGCCTCAAAAAAAAAAAAAAAAAAGTTAAATAAGTTTATTTCATCTAACATTGACAAAAACAAATCCTGCTCATTGCTTGCTCACAAAGATTAGAAACTGTTTTTTGACATTCGTTGTTATTTTTCCCATGAAACAAAACATCTACATATTAAGTTGAAATAAACAAGCTGAGATAAATTAAGTATATGTACAATTATTATGTGTTAATCATAAATGAAAAAAGAAATTTCCAAAGTATAAGATGTTCCTCAAACTGAACCTATAAATCCTAAAATATGGAGGTAGTTATGGAAAAATGCTGACACTAAGTTTAGTATAGTAAGGCTTTGAAAGAAAGTGTAATTAAACTTTGCAGGAACACAAATGATGAGGGAAGGTCTCTAGAGCAGAGTGTGCACTTCAACAAGCAAGAGTTCTTCTTCATGATATTCTACCAAAATAGGCATGGGTACAATTGAAAAGAGTTGTTGGCTCCTTCCTGCTAAAGTACTCACAGTCATGAAACACAAATGTGTTGCATTTCAATATTTCAAGCATAATGTTCAAAGAATTAGACAGGGAAAATGACCTCCTTAGGGTAAGCTTATTTGGAATATCTATTGTTTGGTTCAAATAGTGTTGGCTAATTGGACATTTGTGTTACCTCCAGCAAATTTGCCAATTGATTACAGGAATGTTATGTGAATATCACTCGGACAAAATAAGAAATGGGAGCAATTATTCTTCTTAACTAGACCTTTTATGTGATGCATCCTCCTAAAACTAGTGCATCATATGCAGTTCTGTGTAAGCTCTTTTCTCTTAGGATTTCTGAACTCAATTTTGCATCTATCATGGCTACATATACACATTATGAAACACGATTTGCTTATTCTTAATGTCCCTAACAACTTAAAAAATTTAAACAGTGGTTGTCATTTTAAGAAATCAGAAAATAGTATCCACTTCTGCTCATGGATGACATTCTATCCATAAATGACATTGTCAATATGGGGTTCATCGAGGATAATTTCTAGACAGTGGTTCAGATTAACCAGGAGAAATTTGGAGGCTCAACTAACGGTGTACTCATGAAGGAAGCATTCATTGAACACCTTCAGAGCTAAGTATTACAGAAAATGCTTTAAATAAAATAAATTGGTACCACCTAGTAACTTGATTTTTTTTTTTTTCTATAGTTGAGGGAAGCGGCCTAGAATCTACAACTGACTTGCTCAAAGTTACAGAATTTGGTGGTGGGCTTGGTAACTCAGCTTCCTTCCTGTTAGTAACTGGCCCTTTTCTTTATGTTAATTCCCTCAACAAACCTGATATCTATTCTGCATTATCATATTACATCCTGAGGACATAAACAGGATATGGCCCTTACCTTTGAAAAACTATTGATTAAATGGAATGGACAGATATGTAAACATTTAATTAAAGCATAATCAGAGGATAACCCACCACAAGTAAAGACCACAGTCCCTAGCAGTGCTTCCTTAATGGGACATATAACACCACGATGCAGGAATTAACATTATAATATTGAAGGGGTGGTTGAGATAAACCTTCTGAGGTAGGTCTCAACCTGAAATGTTTTGTGATCAGTTAAAAGCCAAAACAGAGAAAATAAAAAAATAAAAATAAAAAAATCCAATCCATTAACTGCAGCAGAACGATTTTCAGAATTGCTAAAACACAAGAGGAAACAGAACCTTATTAGGTTCTATATTTTTAATATTACATATGGAAACAAATGGGGATATCAAGCAAGACTTGCATGCATTGGTTTTTAATATTGCATATATTAAAATTCTAAATTTGAGCCTATGCAAGACATTGAGAACTTTTACTGTTTATATTTGATTTCTGATACAAGGAATTAATCAACATGAATAACATAACTATGTTGGTGGTGGTGGTGGTCATGCTTTTAAAGCAAGGGGAGAGTGGGAGAGAGAGAAGGAGAGAGAGAGAGAGATCCTATTGGTTCTGTTTCTGTGGAAAATACTAATACAATCTTACACGATATAATGTCAATATTTAGAAATAAGCTTAAACATGCTTTTCATTACAAGTACTTTTGAAATAAAGTGAGTGATGTTATCTAAATTAACAAATATTTAGTGATGTCTAAATAAAATAATTACCTGCTGGAATTAAGTGATGTAGCTAAATTTCTCCTAGTCTTCCATAGATTCACAGTGTGTATAAATACTACACTGATACTACTGTATTTTGCTGAAGGAACAATATATTTCAGAAACATAAAAATGATTGAAAAAATAGAGCTTTGTGCTTCATTATGAGTTAAATGGGAAAGCTGTTGTTTACTGAGATATGGTGAGGATGAAATAAGACTATGTAAGTCCCTTGGCACAGAATGGTTGTTTAAGATAGCTTAGCTTGCTTACTTAGCCTAGCTAAAAAACAAAACAAAACAAAAACAAAAGCAAAACCTTTATTTTTAAGGATACAAATATCCCAATTATTAAGTGACCATTAGGAAGAGTAACAGTAATTACAGTTCTAAAAAAGGAGGTATTGATTTGTGGAAAAGGGATGAATTAAATAGAACCATAATTCTATATAAAAATAAATTAGTCCTTAGAAAGAAATAGTGGTTAGTTTGTGAAAATACCACAACTGTATACTAGTAGCAGTTAATTTTAAAATGGATTATTTATAATACTATATCGGGGAAATTCAGCCCCAATGTTTCATGTGGGTCCTTTTCTACTTTACCTAAGTGTCAGCTGGTCTGAGAAATAAAGGGAAAGAGTACAAAAGAGAGAAATTTTAAAACTGGGTGTCTAGGGGAGACATCACATGTTGGCAGGTTCCGTGATGCCCTTGAGTCGTAAAACCAGCAAGTTTTATTAGCAATTTTCAAAGGTAAGGGAGTGCACGAACAGGGTGTGGGTCACAGAGATCACATGCTTCAAGGGCGACAAAAGATCACAAGGCAGGAGGTCAGGGCAAGATCACAAGATCAGGGCGAAACTAGAATCACTAATGAACTTCCATGTCCCGCTGTGCACACATTGTCATTGACAAACAAGATTTAAGGGCAGAGAATAGGTCTGACTAGAACTTGCCAGGCTGGAATTTCCTAATCCTAGCAAGCCTGAGGGCACTGCAGGAGACTGTTTCATCCCTATTTACATCTGCATAAGGCAGATACTCCCAGAGTGGTCATTCAGAGGCCTCCTCTGGAAATGCATTCTTTTCCCAGTGCTGTTAATTATTAATATTTCTTACTGGGGAGAGAATTCAGGGATATTTATCTTACCCGTTTTCAGTGATAAGAGAAATATGCCTCTGTTCCACCCAGCCCACAGACAGTCAGACTTTAAAGTTATCTCCCTTGTTCCCTGAAAATCGCTGTTATCTTGTTCTTAAGGTGCCCAGATTTCATATGGTTCAAACACACGTGCTCTACAAACAATTTGTGCAGTTAACAGAATCATCACAGGGTCCTGAGGCGACATACATCCTCAGATTACAAAGATGATGGGATTAAGAGATTAAAGTAAAGACAGGCATGGGAAATCACAAGAGTATTGACTGGGGAAGTGATAAATGTCCATGAAATCTTCACAATTAATGTTCAGAGACTGCAGTAAAGACAGGCATAAGAAATTACAAAAGTATTAATTTGGGGAACAAATAAATGTCCATGAAATCTTCATAATTTATGTTCTTCTGCCGCAGCTTCAGCCGGTCCCTCCATTTGGGGTCCCTGACTTCCCGCAACAATACTGCTTTAGATTTGTTAATATTCTAGTCATAATCCTAAAAAGGCATACATATATAATTGTTTTAAATGTATCCATCTATACATATCTACAACTATACAATGTATATTTGTGTTTATATTGTAAATGATATATTTTGTTTCATTATATAAACTAAGATGTTATTGTTGCTGTATAATAATTGAACTGATTACTCTAGGTTTATTTTCTAGCCTGTAGCCATTATTTTTATATTTTATTATTTTTGATTCCAATAATGTTCCAGCAGCTCCCTAAACATATATAATTTGGTCTCTTATTTTTTAAGAGTTAAAATTATTATTACACCTTTTGCCTTTAAGTATTGATTAGAATGTCAGAACACTGTTGAAAATAGCAGTGAGAAGAGATGTGGTTGAATTGTTCCTTAACATTAAACCTCTAAGAATTCACTATTGAAATAATGCTTATTGTGTTAATTATTTGTATTTTACTCTGTTTCTTAAGCATTTTTCTGTTAAATCACCTTTTTTTATCAAATATATCTTTTTGATCAATTTACATGATCATAGGTTTGATTTTTTTATTTTTGCTATTGCTATAAACAACATTAATAATTTTCATACTGTTAAACTATTTGATAAATTCTGGAGTAAAACTTACATAGTCATTATTTATTAGAGTTTAATAAAATCATGAATATATTTAATAAATATTTTACATTTAATTTAACTTATTGAATTAAACAATGGTTTTCCTCAAGTCTGGTGTTTTTGTTGAGGATCTTTGCATCCATCTTTTTATTGGGCAGCTTTTGCTAGATGAAGTTGAGGTAAAGAGCCACCCAACGTGTCAGTGGCATACATTACAAGAATTTTCTCACTCAGACCCAATTTACATGTTGACCACAGCAGCTCTATTCCAATGCCTTTACCATCCTGAGATGGTAAGAGATCAACCCTTATCTTTTATCTTATTAGAAATAAAAAGTGTAAAAGACCTGGTGAAATCCACCCATACCACTAACCCTTTCACTGGGAACTGTTATCCAGAATCACAACTACTCACATTTCATTGATCAAACCAATTACCAGGCAAAGCCTGATATTACTGAGTTGAGGAATTATACTTCTCCCACAGGGAGATACTGCATATTGTATGACAATGGACAAGGATATGTGATTATCTTACAGGGAAGGGAAAAGTAAATAAATGGGAATGATAATCCAATCCAATCTACCAAAATAGTTGTAAATAAGATTGTTTCGGAATGCTTGTTTTGGTTTTATCTTTGTCTGGTTTTCATGTTTTCTCTTGCCATGTATGCTAGCCTTATAAAATGAATTGGAAAGTTTTCTGATTATTTTCTAGAATTATACACACACACACACACAGGCAATACATACAGTTGATTCTCATTCTTCACAGTAGTTCATTTATGTGAAGTCACCACAAATACTAAATTATCAAATACTGACCCATTAATCCTAGCTAAGAAATGCAGGTTCTTAGCTAGGTATGGTTTGCAGGTAAGGTTTCTGTGAGTCTCGGTCACAATGTTTTCGTTAATCAATTGATGTGTAAATTCGTTTTGCGTGTTTTTCTTTTTAAAGTCACCTTATTCAATATATATATATATTGTTGATTCATTAAAATTGAGTTCATGCCAACAGCACTATAACTCATGCCTGGACAAAGTTTATCTAATGTATATTTTCTCTGTAAATGACATCACAGCCTTCTTTCACTTAGAAACACTAGACATCATTTCAGTACTATGTGTAGAGGCTACTTTAAATAGTAAAATCACCAAAAAGCACAAAAAATATTAAAAATGTGCCACTATATATACCACAAAAGGACTTTGCTTATAGTATGAGAGCTGAAACAGGAAGGTAAGTTGAACCTCAGCTGAGATTGTGTACATCAGGTGACTCAAATATTCCATTGCTCTGTGCATATCCACGAATTACCTCAAAAATAGCAAAAGTATTGATTTTGGAGTTACAAATACATTTTAGTAGTAAGCACATTTTCAAATATGGAATCCACAAATAATGTGGATCAACTGTATGTATATATATATTATACATATATATACACACACTAGACTTTTGCTCTTACTATAGATTTTCTTTTAGAAATATACTTTCTGTTTTAAAATTTTATTTTACTCCTTGCATATTTATCATAATTATTTGGACTTTAATTTATATCCAACTTATTTTACTATTCCCTGCTAATCCTTAGTTAAGTTTATTTTGAAAATCTCTTGGTCCATAGGCTATCTTGCCAGATACTTTATTTATTTGGGTGGTATTATTTCTGAACTCTTTAATTTCTGAGAATGCTTTTCTTTTGCTGTTCACGATAAATAATAACTTAGAGGCATATCAAGTTTGTGAGTCACAAAATTGTTTTCTGGTGATTAATGTTCTAAGGAAGTCTGAGGTCAGCCTGTTTTTGTTTATTTCTTCTGGAGAACTACTTTTTTCCTATTTAAATTGGATGATTTTCCTGAATTTAAAAATTCATGAGAGTAATTCTTTGGTTTTATTTGTTTATTTAATTACACTTTCCTGACATTTACTAAAATCTCTTACTACACAGGCTGAGGTCTGCAGATTTTGAAACCTTTTTAAGTATATTCCTCAGTGTCGTTTCTNTTTATCAAATATATCTTTTTGATCAATTTACATGATCATAGGTTTGATTTTTTTATTTTTGCTATTGCTATAAACAACATTAATAATTTTCATACTGTTAAACTATTTGATAAATTCTGGAGTAAAACTTACATAGTCATTATTTATTAGAGTTTAATAAAATCATGAATATATTTAATAAATATTTTACATTTAATTTAACTTATTGAATTAAACAATGGTTTTCCTCAAGTCTGGTGTTTTGTTGAGGATCTTTGCATCCATCTTTTATTGGGCAGCTTTTGCTAGATGAAGTTGAGGTAAAGAGCCACCCAACGTGTCAGTGGCATACATTACAAGAATTTTCTCACTCAGACCCAATTTACATGTTGACCACAGCAGCTCTATTCCAATGCCTTTACCATCCTGAGATGGTAAGAGATCAACCCTTATCTTTTATCTTATTAGAAATAAAAGTGTAAAAGACCTGGTGAAATCCACCCATACCACTAACCCTTTCACTGGGAACTGTTATCCAGAATCACAACTACTCACATTTCATTGATCAAACCAATTACCAGGCAAAGCCTGATATTACTGAGTTGAGGAATTATACTTCTCCCACAGGGAGATACTGCATATTGTATGACAATGGACAAGGATATGTGATTATCTTACAGGGAAGGGAAAAGTAAATAAATGGGAATGATAATCCAATCCAATCTACCAAAATAGTTGTAAATAAGATTGTTTCGGAATGCTTGTTTTGGTTTTATCTTTGTCTGGTTTTCATGTTTTCTCTTGCCATGTATGCTAGCCTTATAAAATGAATTGGAAAGTTTTCTGATTATTTTCTAGAATTATACACACACACACACACAGGCAATACATACAGTTGATTCTCATTCTTCACAGTAGTTCATTTATGTGAAGTCACCACAAATACTAAATTATCAAATACTGACCCATTAATCCTAGCTAAGAAATGCAGGTTCTTAGCTAGGTATGGTTTGCAGGTAAGGTTTCTGTGAGTCTCGGTCACAATGTTTTCGTTAATCAATTGATGTGTAAATTCGTTTTGCGTGTTTTCTTTTAAAGTCACCTTATTCAATATATATATATATTGTTGATTCATTAAAATTGAGTTCATGCCAACAGCACTATAACTCATGCCTGGACAAAGTTTATCTAATGTATATTTTCTCTGTAAATGACATCACAGCCTTCTTTCACTTAGAAACACTAGACATCATTTCAGTACTATGTGTAGAGGCTACTTTAAATAGTAAAATCACCAAAAGCACAAAAAATATTAAAATGTGCCACTATATATACCACAAAAGGACTTTGCTTATAGTATGAGAGCTGAAACAGGAAGGTAAGTTGAACCTCAGCTGAGATTGTGTACATCAGGTGACTCAAATATTCCATTGCTCTGTGCATATCCACGAATTACCTCAAAATAGCAAAAGTATTGATTTTGGAGTTACAAATACATTTTAGTAGTAAGCACATTTTCAAATATGGAATCCACAAATAATGTGGATCAACTGTATGTATATATATATTATACATATATATACACACACTAGACTTTTGCTCTTACTATAGATTTTCTTTTAGAAATATACTTTCTGTTTTAAAATTTTATTTTACTCCTTGCATATTTATCATAATTATTTGGACTTTAATTTATATCCAACTTATTTTACTATTCCCTGCTAATCCTTAGTTAAGTTTATTTTGAAAATCTCTTGGTCCATAGGCTATCTTGCCAGATACTTTATTTATTTGGGTGGTATTATTTCTGAACTCTTTAATTTCTGAGAATGCTTTTCTTTTGCTGTTCACGATAAATAATAACTTAGAGGCATATCAAGTTTGTGAGTCACAAAATTGTTTTCTGGTGATTAATGTTCTAAGGAAGTCTGAGGTCAGCCTGTTTTGTTTATTTCTTCTGGAGAACTACTTTTTTCCTATTTAAATTGGATGATTTTCCTGAATTTAAAATTCATGAGAGTAATTCTTTGGTTTTATTTGTTTATTTAATTACACTTTCCTGACATTTACTAAAATCTCTTACTACACAGGCTGAGGTCTGCAGATTTTGAAACCTTTTTAAGTATATTCCTCAGTGTCGTTTCTGTTCCATCTAGTTGTTTCCTTTTAAAAGAATATTTAATTCACAATTTTGGTATCTCTACTTTTTGTTCTCTACAGAAATGATCTCCAACATTTTCACATCTTCGTCTCTTGAAATATTTTTCTCCAATTCATTCCCAATATAACTGTTTAGTTCTGCTTACATTTTAATTCAGATTTTAATACTTTCAATAATTTCATTTTTTAAAGGAAACAAGCTACATTACTTTCTGCTTCTCAGTTAACTCCCATTTTATCTCAGTCTTTATTTGCATTTTGTTTTTATCTGTGTAAGACCTATATAAGATCAGAATGACCCGTGTAAAATACATTTTGTCAATATCATTAAGTACACCAAACAGATATTTTCTCTAATATTTCTCTGCTTCTTGTTGCTAACAGCTTCAGAATAATTTTCTTCTCCCAAACTAAAGTGTGTGATCTTCTTTTATGCTGAAGAATCTTGCCATATGCCTAATTAGCAAGAGTTCTTTTTAATTGTAAATGCAATTTTTCTATGAGCTGCACAGAGTTTGTGAGCAAAACT
>NW_016811513.1:17267-23581 GCF_001698545.2 Rhinopithecus bieti | reverse complement strand
TTTTGTTCTTTTTTTTTCTTTTCTTTTTTTTTTTTTTTTTTTGAGACAGAGTTTCGCTCTGTCACCCAGGCTGGAGGGCACTGGTGGTATCTCAGCTCACTGCAGTCTCTGCCTCCTGGGTGCAAGTGATTCTCCTGCCTCAGCCTCCTGAGTAGCTGGGACTACAGGCGTGCACCACCACACTTGGCTAATTTTTGTATTTTTAGTAGAGATGGAGTTTCACCATGTGTTGGACAGGCTGGTCTAAAACTCCTGACCTCAGGTGATCCACCTGCCTCGACCTCCCAAAGTGCTGGGATTACAGGCATGAGCCACCACACTCGGCCAAAAAAGAATACTTTGATCAAGGTATTTGTTTCTCTATTATATGTTTTCTGTCAACTTTGGGATTTTGGAGTTTATCATTTCCTTGAACCTTGGTGGCAATTGCTGGACAAAATCACTGTATGGAGGATAAAAGAAAAACTAAGGAGTGTGGATACGAAAATAAAAAATGATTCATTGGCTGAACCAGGAAGGCAGAAGGGAGCATCCCATGGTAAATAGTGAACTACTGATTAACCAGAAGGGCTTCCTTCTATCTTTTTTGTGGGAACCAAAATTTGGTAACCAAGCTACAAGGCCCAATTAATTAAAAAAAAAACCCTTGTATCCTTGAATAAGCAACAATTTGTCAACAACTAAATGTGTCCAAAATAGCATGAATGGATGTGACATTTGAAGAAGCAAAGGTGTCACAGTCAGACTTTTCTAGCAACTTCATAGGTCTTCTGGGAGAAACATCTTCATTTTCTAATAGAAAAATGATAATCATCTTCAATTTATAACAGAAATAATTGGCATGCCTATCCTCTTTCACTTCTAATAATGCTATGTTTTGGGGGAAATACAGACAAAAAATATAGAATGAGATCTTATCATAAAGCAATGTGCCTGGGAGATGCTGTGGATTTGAATCCAACTACCACAACAAAGTAAGTCACACAATTTATTTGTTAACAAATGCACACACTTATTTGTTAACAAATGTAAAATTATATTTACACTATATTCTATTAATAAAGTGTGCAATAGCATCATGTCTTAAAACATACCTAATGTAAGTGAAGAACACTTTATTGCTAAAAAATTTTTAATGATCATCTGAGCCTTCAGTGAGTTGCAATCTTTTCACTGCTGGAGGAACTTGCCTCAATGCTGATGGCTGCTGACTGATCAGGATGGCCGTTGCTGAAGGTTGTGGTGGCTGTGGCAATTTATTAAAATAAGACAACAGTGGAATCTGCCCCATTGATTGAGTCTTCTTTCACAAAATATTTCACTGTAGTGTGAGCTAGTATTTCATAACATTTTACCTGCAGTAGAAAGTATTTCAAAGTTGGTGTAAACCCTCTCACTCCCTGCCACTATTTTGTTAATTAAGGTTATGTAATAGTATAAATCCTTTGTTGCCATTTCAACAATGTTAATAGTATCTTCACCAGGAGTAGTTTCCATCTCAAGAAACCACTTTATTTGCACATTCATAAGAAGCAACTCATCATTGGCTCAAGTTTAATCGTGAGATTGCAGCAATTCAGGATCCAATTCTAATTCTAGTTCTCTTGCTATTTCCACCACATCTGTAGTGACTTCCTCCACTAAAGTCTTGAACCCCTCTAGGTCATCCATGAGAGTTAAAATCAACTTCTTCTAAACTCCTGTTAAGGTTGATATTTTGACCTTCTCTCATGAATCATGAATGCTTTTAATGGCATATGGAATGGTGACTCCTTTCCAGAAGATTTTCAGTTTGCTTTGCCCAGATACATCATTGGAATCACTGTCTATGGCAGCCATAGCCTTATGAAATTTATTTCTTAAATAATAAGACTTAAAAGTTGAAATTACTCCCTGATCCGTGGGCTGCAGAATGGATGTTGTGTTAACAGGCAAAAAAAAAAGAAAAAAGCATCTCTTTAAATCTCTATCAGATTTCTTGGGTGACTAGGTGTGTTGTCAGTGAACAGTAATATTTTTAAAGGAATCATTTTTTCCTGGAAGTAAGTCTCAACAGTCGGCTTAAGATGTTCAGTAAACCCTCCAGGCATGGTGGCTCAGGCATGTAAGTAATCCCAGCCTTTGGGAGGCTGAGGTGGGTGGATTGCTTGAGCTCAGGAGTTCCAGACAAGCCTGGGCAACAAGATGAGACCATGTCTCTACCAAAAATACAAAAATATTAGATGGGCATCATGGTGGCACCTGCCTGTGGTCACAGCTACTCAGGAGGCTGAGGTGGAAGGATAGTTTGAGCCTGGGAGGTTGAGGCTGCAGTGAGCTGTAATTGCTCCACTGTACTTTACCCTGGGTGACAGAGGGAGACCCTGTCTCAAAAAAAAAAAAAAAAGAAAAAAGAAAAAAATTATTCGGTAAACCATGCTGTAAACAGACGTTCTGTCATCCAGGCTTTGTTCTTCTCTTTACAGAGCACAGTCAGAGTAATTAGCGTAGTTCTTTATACTTTTATTTTAGGTTCAGGAGGATGTGTGCAGGCTTGTTATATAGGTAAACTCGTGTCACAGGGGTTTTATGTACAGATTATTTTGTCACCCGGGTAGTAAACCAAGTACCCAGTGGTTATTTTTTCTTATCCTCTCCCTCTTTCCACTCTTCTCTGTCAAGTAGACCCCAGTGTCCATTGTTCCCCTCTTTGTGCCCATGTTTTCTCAACATTTAGCTCCCACTAATAAAAGAGAACATGCAATATTTGGATTTCTGTTCCTGCATCTATTTGCTAAGAACAATGGTCTCAAGCACCATCCATGTCCCTGCAAAGGACATGATCTCATTCTTTTTTATAGCTGTGTAGCATTCCATGGTGTATATGTGCCACATTTTCTTTATGTAATCTGCCATTGATGGGCATTACGTTGATTCCATGTCTGCTATTGCGAATAGCGCTGCAATGAACACACCACATTCATACATCTTTATGATAGAATGATTCATATTTCTTTGGTTATATATCCAGTAATGGGATTGCTGGGTCAAAGAGTAGTTCTTTCTTTTAGCTCTTTGAAGAATTGCCACACTGCTTTCCACAATGGTTGAAATAATTTATACTCCCACTGACAGGGTGTAAACATTCCGTTTTCTCTTCTATCTTGCCAACATCTATTCTTTTTTGACTGTTTAATAATAGTCATTCTGGCTGGTGTAAAATGGTGTCTTCTTGTGGTTTTGATCTGCATTTTTCTAATGATCAGTGATATTGAGCTTTTTCCCATATGCTTATTCACTGCATGGATGGCTTCTTTTGAGAAGTATCTATTTGAATCCTTTGCCCACTTTTTAATGGGATTGTTAATTTTCTTCTTGTAAATTTGTTTGTTCCTTAAAGATGCTGGATATTAGATTTTTGTCAGATGCATAGTTTGCAAATATTTCCTCCCATTCTGTATGTTGTCTTTTACTCTGTTGATAGTTTCTTTTCTGTACAGAAGCATTTTAGTTTAATTAGATCCCATTTGTCAATTTCTGTTTTGGTGCAATTGTTTCTGGTGTCTTCCTCATGAAATCCCTAGGAGTGTCATACAGGGATTTTATAGTTTTGTGTTTTACATTTAAATCTTACCATTTAAACCATGGTACTCCCTAGGTCTTTCACCCATTTTGAGTGTATTTTTGCATATGGTGTAAGGAAGGGGTCCAGTTTCGATCTTCTGCATATGGGTAGTCAGTTATCCCAGCACCATTTACTGAATAGGAAGTCCTTTCCCCATTACCTGTTTTTGTCAGCTTTATTGAAGATCAGATGGTTGTAGGTGTGTGGCCTTATTTCTGGCCTCTTTATTATGTTCCACTGGTATATGTGTCTGTATTTGTACCACTACTATGCAGTTTTGGTTACTGTATCCCAGTAATATAATTTGATGAGTAACGTGATGCCTGCAACTTTGTTCTTTTGGCTTAGAATTGCCTTGGCAATTCAGGCTCTTTTTTTGGTTCCATATGAATTTTAAAATAGCTTTATCTGTTTCTGAGAAGAATGTCATTGGTAATTTGACAGGAATAGCATTGATTTTGTATATTGCTTTGTATGGTGATTTGATAGGAATAGCATTAAATCTGTACATTGGCAGTATAGCGATTTTAGCAATATTGATTCCTCCTTTCCATGATCATGGAATGTTTTTCCATTTGTTGGTGTTATCTCTGATTTCTTTGAGTGGAGTTTTGTAACTCTTATTGTGGAGATCTTTCACCTCCTTGGTTAGCTGTATTCCTAGGTGTTTTTTTTCCTTTTGTGGCAATTGTGAATGAGATTGTGTTACTCAATTGGCTCTTGGCTTGGCTATTAAGGGTGTGTAGGATTGCTAGTGATTTTTGTACATTGATTTTGTATCCTGAAAATTTGCTGAAGGTGTTTACCAGCTGAAGGAAATTTTGGGTTGAGACTATGGGGTTATCTAGATATAGAATCATGTCTCCAGACAGGGATAGTTTGACTTCCTCTCTTCCTATTTGAATACACTATATTTCTTTCTCTTGCCTAATTGCCCTGGACAAAACTTCCAATACTATATTGAATAGGGGTAGTGAGAGAAGGCATCCTTGTCTTGTGCCTGTTTTTTAAGGGGAATGCTCTCAGCTTTTGCACATTCAGTATGATGTTGACAGTGAGTTTGTCACATATGGCTCATATTATTTTGCAATATATTGTCTCAATACGTAGTTTATTGAGAGATTTTAACATGAAGTTATATTGAATTTTATCAAAAGCCTTTTCTGCATCCATTGAAATAATCATGTGGTTTTTGTACTTAGTTCTCTTCATGTGATGAACAACATTTATTGATTTGCCTATGTTGAACCAACCTTTCATTCCAGGGATGAAGCTTACTTGACTGTGGTGGATCAGCTTTTTGATGTGCTGCTGGATTTGGTTTGCCAGTATTTCATTGAGGATTTTTGCTTTAATGTTCATCAAGAATATTTTCCTGAAGTTTTGTTATTGTTGTTGTTGTTATTGTTGTTATAACTTTGCCAGGTTTTGGTATCAGGATGATGCTAGCCTCAAACAATGAGTTAGGGAGGAGTCTCTCCTTTTCAGTTTTTTGGAATAGTTTCAGTAGGAATGGTGCCAGCTCTTCTTTGTAAATCTGGTAGAATTCAGCTGTTAATCCATCTTGTACTGGGCTTTTTTGTTGTTGGTGGTGGTGGTGGTAGGCTATTTATTAGGTCTCAATTACAGAAGTTATTATTGGTCTGCTCAGGGATTCTATTTCTTCCTGGTTCAGTCTTGGGAGGATGTATGTGTCCAGGAATTTATCCATTTATTTTAGATTTTCTAGTTTGCGTGCATAGAGCTGTTCATAATTGTCTCTGATGGTTATTTCTATTTCTGTAGAGTAAGTGGTAGCATCCTCTTTGCCATTTTTGACTTTGTTTATTTGGATCTTCTCTCTTTCCTTCTTTATTAGTCTAGTTAGCAGTCTATCTATCTCATTAATTTACTTTTTTCCAAATACCCAGATCCTGGCTTCATGGATCTTTTGAATCATTTTTCATGTCTCAGTCTCCTTCAGTTCAACTCTGATTTGGGCTATTTCTTGTCTGCAATAACTTTGCATTGATTTGCTCTTGGTTCTCTATTTCTTTTAGTTGTGATGTTAGGTCTTTAACCTGACATCTTTCTTAGTTTTTTATGTTGGCATTTAGTACTATAAATTTCTCTCTTAACACTGCCTTAGCTGTATTCCAGAAATTCTAGTATGTTGTGGGAAGTCAGGGACCCCAAACGGAGGGACCGGCTGAAGCCATGGTGGAAGAACATAAATTATGAAGATTTCATGGACATTTATTAGTTCCCCAAATTAACACTTTCATAATTTCTTATGCCTGTATTTACTGCAGTCTCTGAACATAAATTAGGAAGATTTCATGGACACTTATCCCTTCCCCAATCAATACCCTTGTGATTTCCTATGCCTGTCTTTACTTTAATCTCTTAATCCCATCATCTTCATAAGCTGAGGAGGATGTATGTCG
Organism: Rhinopithecus bieti; assembly: GCF_001698545.2. Classification (NCBI taxonomy): domain Eukaryota; kingdom Metazoa; phylum Chordata; class Mammalia; order Primates; family Cercopithecidae; genus Rhinopithecus; species Rhinopithecus bieti. The sequence goes on along the minus strand of NW_016811513.1, from coordinate 17,551 downwards.
CCTCAGGACCCTGTGATGATTGCATTAACTGCACAAATTGTTTGTAGAGCATGTGTATTTGAACAATATGAAATTTGAGCACCTTAAAAAAAAACAGGAGAACATCAATGTTCAGGGAACAAGGGAGATAACTTTAAATTCTCACTGCTAGTGAGCTGGGTGGAACAGAGCCATATTTCTCTTCTTTCAAAAGCAAATAGAAAAAATATCGCTGAATTCTTTTCTCAGCAAGGAACATCTCTGAGAAAGAGAATGCACCCCTGAGGGTAGGCCTCTAAAATGGC
>NW_016811513.1:11942-15596 GCF_001698545.2 Rhinopithecus bieti | reverse complement strand
TGATATAAATGATGAATTGATGGGTGCTGACGAGTTGATGGGTGCAGCACACCAACATGGCATAAGTATACATATGTAACAAACCTGCACGTTATGCACATGTACCCTAGAACTTAAAGTATAATAAAAAATAAATAAATTAATTAATTAAAAAAAAAAAACTTACTGGTTTTATGGCTCAGGGAGCATCACGGAACCTGCCGACATGTGGTGTCTCCTCCTGACACCCAGCTTTAAAATGTCTCTCTTTTGTACTCTTTCCCTTTATTTCTCAGACCAGCCAGTGCTTAGGGAAGTAGAAAAGAACCCACATTGAATATCAGGGGTGGGGTTTCTGCTGATACTAGTATGTTGTATCTTTGCTCTCATTCATTTCAAATAACTTCTTGATATCTACCTTAACTTCATTATTTACCTAAAGTTATTCCAGAACAGGCTTAATTTCAATGTAATTGCATGGTTTTGCACATTGAAAAAAAATCTTGAATTCTATTTTTATTGCCTCATTGTCTGGGAGAGTGGTTGGTATGAGTTCAGTTCTTTTGCATTTATTGAGATTGTTTTACGTCTGATTGTGTGGTTGATTTTAGAGTACATGCCATGTGCAGATGAGCATTTGGTCCAGTGTTGTGTTCAGGTCCTTCATGTGTTTGCTAATTTTCTGCCTTGATGATCTGTCTAATACTGTCAGTGGGGTGTTAAAGTCTCCCACTATTATTTTGTGGGATTCTAAGTCTCTTTGAAGCTCTCTAAGATACCATTTTATATATCTGAGTTCTTCTGTGTTGCATGAATATATATTTAGGATAGTAAGGTCTTCTTGTTAAATTGAACCCTTTACCACTATGTAATGCCCGTCTTTGTCTTTTTTGGTTGCTTCCATTCTCCCCATCTCTTTCAGTGATACCAATAAATAATAAATCTGGTCTCTTTACATAATTCCATATTTCTTTGAAGTTTTGCCCATTCCTTTTTATTCTTTTTTCTTTATTCTTGTCTGATTGTGTTATTTTGGAAAGCCAGTCTTCAAGCTCTGAGATCCTTTTATCAGCTTGGCCTATTCTGCTTTTTAATACTTGTGATTGCATTATGAAATTTTTGTAGAATATTTTTCAGCTCCATGAGGTGTGATTCATTCTTTTCTATACTGGCTATTTTGTCTCTCTGCTCGTGTGCCATTTTATATTAATTATTTCATCCTTGAATTGGGTTTCAACGTTCTCCTGAATCTCAATGATCATTCTTATCCGTATTCTGAATTCTTTTTCTGTCACTTCTGAAATCTCAGTCCAATTTAAAACCCTTGCTGGAGTACCAGTGTAGTAATTTGGAGAAAAGAAAACACTGGCTTTTTGAATTGTCAGAGTTATTGTGCTGGTTCCTTCTCATCTTTGTGGGCTAACGTTTCTTAAATCTTTGAAGTTTCTGTGCTGTGAATGGGCTGTTTTTTAACTTTCATACTATTTGATGACCTTTAATTGTGATATAAAGTGGATTCAGTCAACCGGCTACATGACTGGAAGATTTTCGGGGGTCATGGCTCAGCTCAGAACTCCTGCCTGGATTGCATGCTCTAACTCTGGTAGACTGGTATCGGGCCCCAGCTTTGATCTCTGGCTCCTCCAGGTTAGAAACCTGTTGTACTGGAGGGGCTGAGGTGCTACCAGACCACTGGTCACAACATTCCAGTGTATGATGCCAGCCAAATCACTTCACAGGGCGGTGACAGTGGGATCTGTCCTCGTTCCCATGTACCAGCAGTAGCTGTTGCAGCAGCATTGCGGGGTGTACACTTATCCATTTGATGCAGCAGGGTTATCATGTGTTGCTGGGGTGCTAGCCTCAATGTGGGTATTTGCAGCAGCATTGGTGGCAGTATGGTTTGGTGGTGGTGAGGAGCCCCCACTGAGACTGTGTGCATATCCCTGGAGGTGGTGGTTTTAGCATGGAGGTGGGGCATTTGTGGGTTCAGGACTGCATGTGCCCTCTGTGTATGTTTAAGCTGGCAGCAGTCTGCTCAAGGTTGCGGGCTAGTGCACTGTTTTCTATGTCTAGTTTTGCTCTGGTGACCGAGGTTCAGGGGCAGGGTGCTGGCAGGGGTGGGGCTGGGGGGCTCTGTGCCTGCCGATGCTCTGAAGTGGTGTGGTAGGGTGGGGATGGTGAGGGGTGCACTCACGGCAGCAGCAGTGGCAAGGCAGGGCGCCAGGTATACCAGTACCAGTGTGCTGGTGGAGAAGGGAAGGATAGATCTGCTTGGGCATACATGCACTGGCATAGAGATGTGGAGGGTGGCCATGTTTGTGAACGACCTGTTGTGTGTCCGCAAAGGCCACTCTGCTGGAACACTCTGCCAGTCAGGCGTGATGCACCAGCTGTGATGTGGGCCCCAGGGGGCACCTGGCAGCTGTATTGCAAGCAGCTGTGGCCAGGCTGGGGCCCTGAAAGATGCCAGAGGTGCTCAGGTTGGACCGGTCCTGTCTCACGGGTAAGACTGCTGTGCAGAGTTCAGGTTCGAAAGTTCCCTTAGGGCTAAAGTCTCCTGTGAGAACAAATCTAGCCTAGCGGGATGCACATCTCTGACGGTGCTCCACTACAGTTGCTCCCACAGGACACCCTCTGCACTCTGCCCCCAGCTGGATTTCTACCCCTACCACTTCTCTAAGTAGCTTTCCCTGCCAACTCAAGTGTCCATGGTGGTCTAGGGTCTTCTCCTGCTGAGGTTCCCAAGACCCGCAGTGAGAGTGGGTTCATCCTTGCCTGTTAAACTCATCCCCTCTGTAGGAGTCACTGGGGGCCAGGAACACATTCCAGTGCACAGTAGCCCCAGGAAGTGTTCCTAGCTTCCTCCCCCTTCAGCCCAGCCTCTGTTTTCCCTCCATCTGTTCTGCCTCTGCCTAAAGCTGCAGGACAAGAACATGGCAGCACTGGGATGTGAGCTCATTTTTGCCTAGCTCCAAAGGCCTTGCTCATTCATACAGACTCTCAGAAATGAAAAATAATTCCCTTCATCTTCGTTAAATCACATATTCCTGCAGACAAATTATCCAAAGCTTTTATGAAACCTGTGCGATGCTGTAATATAATTGATTACTACAGTATTTATGGAATATACCATTCATAGCTTTAGACACAATTATATATCAAGCTCTCTTGAATTCTCCCTTTTTCTAAAACCTATGGATTTGAAGCCAGGATATTTTGAGAAGACCAACTGGTGTTAAAAATCTAAATAGATCAAATATTGTTTCTGTTTATATCTGTGTGACAAGTAATACCAATGTGTGTAATTACAGCATGGAGAAACCCACGTAATTTCTCTGAGGAAAGTTTATTTCACTGGAAGAAGTCATTGCCAATAAACAACAGAAGCCCTAACCAGTGGCTCTTATTTTGCAATTACACTTTTTCATCTCAAATTTAGTATATGTGCAGCCAAAGTAAGGACCACAGTTTCATCTTAAGGAACAACTAAGATTGTGTGTGATATAGGTGAAGGCTAGCACCAGATAAACATCATCAAAAAGTTTTTTTTTAATAGTGTCTTTCTGTTGTGATATTTTTAGTACCCTTCTTTCTTTCCTACTCCCTCCTCCTCTTCCACAAATATATGTTGAGTATCAATTCTGTGATGCTTGAGGCATTCGGCACTCCAAT
>NW_016811513.1:6706-9911 GCF_001698545.2 Rhinopithecus bieti | reverse complement strand
GAGTCTTGGGAGGCTCTGGGCGGAGACTGGACACCCGAGTCTTGGGAGGCTCTGGGCGGAGATGGGACACTCCACTCTTGGGAGGCTCTGGGCGGAGACTGGACACCCGAGTCTTGGGAGGCTCTGGGCGGAGATGGGACACTCCAGTCTCGGGAGGCTCCGGGTGGAGACTGGACACCCGAGTCTTGGGAGGCTCTGGGCGGAGACTGGGCACCGGAGTCTTGGGAGGCTCCGGGCGGAGATGGGACACCGGAGTCTCGGGAGGCCGCGGGCAGAATTCCCCACAGGGGTATTTACCAGGCTCGGTGGGTACCTGGGTTGTCTTCTCCCGGCCCTTACAAGCGCATGTGTCCTCTAGCTTCCTCTCAGGATCCAGCGGTTTCACCACCTGTGGTAGGAGATCTTCTCCCAGATTGGAGTTCACGGCCAAGGGAGGCTTGGCCGTCAGCTGGGCTTCCACTTCCTCTACGAACGCCTTCCTTGTTGGCTGGGCTGGTGAGAGCTCGGAAAATAGGGCCGCTTTCTTGAGCAGCTTTTTTTTCTTGCCCTTGGGGTCAGCTTGGGAACCTCTGAGAGATATTTTGGGGAGTAAAAACTCGTCACGGCGACAAACAAGCGTACCTTCGGGAGACGGACAGCCATAGCGGAAGTTGTCCACGCCCTCCGTCACAAATACCCGGTTCCGAGGGTCCATGGGCGGGAACCTCAGGCGTCTGTGCTTGCGCTTCGCCAAGCACTTGGAAGGCGGTTTGTCACAGCACGAGGACTTGGAGTCCATGCCCGGGGGCCTCGGCCAGTCCAGCCGCCTCTGGTCCCCCATGGTGGCCCTCGCTGGGGTGCCACCTCTCCAGTTTCCGCGGCTCCTGATCCCTGCCGCTCTAGTCTCTAGGAGACCGCGAGCCACTCGCAGCCCAGGTTCCTTCCTGGAGGCGGGGCAGCGCTGACGCCACCTGCGCAGCCGGGATTCTAACAGGTGTGTAGTGCAATCTCATTCTGGCTTTTATTTGCGTTTCCTAATGACTACTGGTATTGAACATCTCTATATTTGCTTATTTGCCATCCTTATCTCTCCTTGGTTTAAGTTTCTGTGGATTTTCCCCCCATTTTTAAATTGTGTTGCTGGATATCATATTTAGTTTTGAGAATCCTTGCTTCCTTGCTGTGTTCTAGATGTAAATAGGTTATCAGATATATGATTTGCAATTTTTTTCACTTCACCCTTGGCTTTTCCCTTTCATTGTCTGTGTCAAAGAGAAGTTTTTTAATTTGATGAAGTCCAATGTATCAATTTGTTCTTTTAGGGATTGTGCTTCTTTTGATGTATCTATGCAAAACTTTGTCTATCCAAAGGTCACAAAGATTTTTTTTTCATTTAAGTGTTACAATTTTTGTAAACAGCACAAGATATAGATCAAAGTTTTTATTTTAAAAACGTACCTATTGCTTACCTATATCTAATAATTTCAGAACTATTTTTGTAAAGACAATCTTTTCTCCACTGAATTACATTTGGAAATGGGTAGAATATCAGTTGTCTATATTTTTTGAAGGTCAATATCTGGGCACTCTTTTCTCTTCCATTGATTTTTCTCTCACCCAAATTTCACACTCTGTTGGTTACTTTAGCTTTATAATAAATCTAGAAATTAGGCTGTACTAATTATTTAACACTGTTCTTTTACAAAGTTGGTTCTTCTAGGTCCGTTGAATTTCTATAGAAATTTTAAAATCAGTTTGTCTATGTCTTCAAAAAAACTCCTGTTTGGATTTTGATTAGGATTCTGTTGAATCTATAGATCAATTTGAGGATAATTGGCATATTACCAATAGGAAATATTCTGACCACTGAGGAAGGTACATCTTTCCATTTGTTTATGTGATTTTCATTTTCTCAGGAATATTTTTTATTTTTTAGTGTATGTGTTTTCAAATCTTTTCTCTACAGATTTTCCTATTGTTTTCATACAAATATATGTAGTATTGTTTTTTAATTGCAATTTCCAATTTTTTGTTGTCAGCATATGTAAATATTGAGTTTTGTATATCCATCTTGTATCATACAACCTTGGTAAACTCACTTATTATGTTCAGTAGCATTTTGTAGATTTCACTGAATTTTCTATACATATATGATAATGTCATCTGTGAGTAAGGACAGTTTCAGGCCAGGCGTGGTGGCTCACACCTGTCATTCCAGCACTTTGGGAGGCCAAGGCAGGCGGATCTCAAGGTGAGGAACTCCAGACCAGCCTGACCAACATGGTGAAACCCCGTTTCTACTAAAAATACAAAAATTAACTGGGCCTGGTGGCACGTGCCTGTAGTCCCAGCTGCTAGGGAGGCTGAGGCAGTAGAATCGCTTGAACCCAGCAAGCGGAGGTTGCAGTGAGCCGAGATGGCGCCACCGCGCTCCAGCCTGGCGATAGAGCAAGACTCCATCAAACACACACACACACACAAACACACACATACACACACGACAGTTTCCCGTCTTCCTTTCCAATCTGAGTATCTTTATACCCTCGAGTCCAGTCGTAATTTTTTATTTTCCTATGAATAATATCAGTTAAATTTTTCTCTCTCTTATAGTGCTTAAAACAATGCCTATGAAAAGGCACTTTTATAAAAAATTTTAATTACAGACAAATTCAGCCTGCATTATTCCTTATGCATATCATTTTCTCATCACATAATAATTTTTTCTGTACATTCTTACTCATTTTGAAAAGAAGGTTTCTTACTTCCCTCATCAAGTGCAGCTGAACAATGTTTTCTACCATCACTAGCAGGTATACCCTAGTTCCTCCTTGTAAATGAGGCATGATTAATGCCTCTCTTGCCTGTGACTCCTCCTCTGCAAAATAGACACAATAGATATTTCTCTTAGGTTTCCCATTAAAGCAAATAAATGGCTTATGTGTAAATCAAGATAATCTATATAACATGATTTTGTATAGTGTCTGGAACAGAATAAGCATCCAGTAAAATATTGTTATTTTATATAGTATTGCTACAATTTGAAAATAAAATATGTTACATTCAGTGTCTAAATAAAGGAGAAACAAACATCATACATGTATATATCACAAATATTTTCATTTATTGATTATAAGAATCTATGTTAAAGTCTCAAGATATTTAGTAGATTTCATAATGTGAAGCTGGTAAGACCAAATTTGATATGGATTTATTTTTAACTTTCTTA
>NW_016811513.1:0-3069 GCF_001698545.2 Rhinopithecus bieti | reverse complement strand
AAAAAAAAAAAAAAAAAAGCCCCCTGGATGTGTTGATGCCATAAATAGCTTTTCATGTCTCGATCTCTTTCAGGTCAGCTGATTTTGGTTATTTCTTGTCTATTGCTAGCTTTGAGTTTGACTTGCTCTTTCTTGTCTACTTCTTTTAGGTGTGATGTTAGGTTGATGAAAGGATATCTTTCTAACTTTTTCATATGGGCACTTAATACTATGAATTTCCCTCTTAACACTGCCTTAACTGTGTCCCAGAGATTCTGGTATGTTGTATTTTGTTCTCATTAGTTTCAAAAAACTTATTAATGTCTGCTTTATTTTCATTATTTACTCCAAAGTCATTTGGTAGCAGGTTTATTAATTTATATTTAAGTGTATGGTTTTAAGCACTTTCTCAGTCTTGATTTTTATTATAATTGTGCTGTGGCATGAAAGAGTGGTTGGTATGATTGTGGTTCTTTTGCATTTGATCAGGATTGTTTTATATCAGATCATGTGGTTGATTTTAGACCATGTGCCACGTGCAGATAAAAAGAATGTGTAGTATATTGGATTGGAATGGAGAGTTCTGTAGATGTCTATCATATTCACTTGTTCCAGGGTTGAGTTCAGGTCCTGAATACCTTGGTTAATTAGTGTTCTGTCTAATGCCATCAGTAGAGTGTTGAAATCTCCAACTATTATTGTGTGGTAGACTAAATCTCTTTGTAGGTCTCTAAGAACTTGCTTTATGAATCTGGGTATTCCTGTGTTGGTTGCATATATATTTAAGGTAGCTAGGACTTCTTGTTGAATCAAACCTTTCAATTCATGTCCTTCTTTCTCTTTTATCATCTTTGTCAGTTTAAATCTAAATTTTTTCCTAAAATTAGGACTGCAACCTCTGCTTTGTTGTGTTTTCCATCTCTTTGGTAGATTTTTTCCATCCCTTTATTTTGAGCCTGTGAGAGATGAGTCTCTTGAAGACCGCGTTCCACGGGATCTTTCTTCTTTATCCAGTTTGTCACTCAGGGCTTTTTAATTGGATTTAATTGAATTGAATGCATTCAACCCATTTGCATTCAAGGTTAGTATTGTTATGTGTGGATTTGATTCTGTCATCAGGATGTTAGTCAGTTATTATGCAGTCTTGTTTGTGCGGTCACTTTATAGTGTCATTTGTCTGTGTATGTGTGTTTTTCTAGTGGATGCTAACTGATATGGTCTGGCTCTGCGTTCCCCACTCCAAATCTCATTTTGAAATGTAATCTGAATTGTAATCCCCACGTGTTGGGGTAGGGACCTGATGGGAGGTGATTAGATCATGGGAATATTCTCCCATCCTGTTCTCATGATAGTGAGTGAGTTCTCATGAGATCTGATGGTTTTATAAGGGTCTTTGCCCCCTTTCATTCTGCACTTCTCCTTCCTGCCATCATGTGGAAAAGGATGTGTTTGCTTCCCCTTCTGCAATGATTGTAAGTTTCCTGACGCCTCCCCAGCCGTGCTGAACTGTGAGTCAATGAAACTTCTTTCCTTTATAAATTGCCCAGTCTTGAGTATGTCTTTATTAGCAGTGTGGGAATGGACTAATGCAGTAACAGTCTTTCCTTTTTATATTCAGTGCTTATTTCAGGAGCTCTTGTTTGGCAAGTCTCATGGAAACAAGTTCCTTCAGCATTTGTTTCTCTGAAAAGGCTCTTATTTTGCTTTGTTTATGAAGCTTAGTTTGGCCAGATAGGAAATTCTTGGTTGGAATTTTTTTCTTTTGATATGTTTAATATAGGCCCCCAACATGAAGGGTTTCTCCTAAGAGTTCTGCCATTGATATGATGAGGTTCCCTTTGTAGGTGACCTGTTCTTTCTCTCTAGCTGCTTTTAACATTTTTTCCTTTTTTTTTTTTTGTTTTTTTTTTGTTTTGTTTCTTTTTTTTTTTGAGACAGAGTCTCACTCTGTTGCCCAGGCTGGAGTGCAGTGGTGCGATCTCGGGTAACCACAACCTCCATCTCCCGGGTTCCAGTGATTCTCCTGCCTCAGCCTCCCAAGTAGCTGGGACTACAGGCATGTGCCACCATTCCTGGGTAATTTTTGTAGTCTTAGTAGAGACAGGGTTTCACTAGGTTGGCCAGGCTGGTCTCTGTCTCCTGACCTTGCAATCCACCTGCCTCGGCCTCCCAAAGTGCTGGGATTACAGGTGTGAGCCACTGCCTCCAGCCAACATTTTTTTTTTTTTTTCATTTCGACCTTGGAGAATCTGATTATTATTTGTCTTGGGTGTGGTCTTCTTCTGAAGTATCTTGTGGGGGTTCTGCGCGTTTCCTATATTTGAATGTTGGTCACTTTAGCTAGGTTGAGGATGTTCTCATGGATGATATCCTGAAATATGTTTTCCAAATTGCTTCCATTCTCTCCATCTCTTTCAGAGAGGAAATTGTGTCATACATTTGGTCTTTTTACGTAATCCTGTATTTCTTTTAGGTTTTGTTTGTTCCTTTTCATTTTTTTTTTCTTTATTGTTGTCTATCTTGTTTCAATAAGCCTATTTTCAAGCTCTGAGATTCCTCAGCTTGGTCTATTCTGCTGTTAATACTTGCACTTCCATTATGCAACTTTTATAGTGTGTTTTTAAGCTCTATCAGTCAGTTACATTTTTTCTGTACTAGCTATTTTGTCTGTATGCTCCTGTATTGTTCTATCGTGATTCCTAGCTTCCTTTGATTGGGTTTCAGCATTCTCCTGAATCTTGATCATTTCTATCCATATTCTGAATTCTGTTTCTGTCATTTCAGCCATTTCAACTCATTTAAGAATGCTTGCTGGACAACTAGTGTGGTTGATTGGAGGAAATAAGACCACCTGGCTTTTTGAGTTGTCAGAGTTCTTGCACTGGTTTCTTCTAATTTTTGTGGGCTGATGTTCTCTCAGTCTTTAAAGTTGCTGTCCTTTGGGTGTTTTTTTGTTTGTTTTAGGCTATTTGATGACCTTGGGGATTGGATTGTGGGATAGGTGGGTTCAGTCGACTGGTTTTGTTTCTGTAAGATTTTAGGTGGCGGCCGGGCACGGTGGCTCAAGCCTGTAATCCCAGCACTTTGGGA
>NW_016811512.1:0-1306 GCF_001698545.2 Rhinopithecus bieti | reverse complement strand
TTAAGACCAGCCTGGCCAATATGGTGAAACCCCATCTCTACTAAAAATACAAAAATAAAAAAATTAGCCGGATGTAGTGGTGCGCCTTTGTAATCCCAGCTACTTGGGAGGCTAAGGTGGGAGAATTGCTTGAACCCGGGAGGCAGAGGTTTCAGTGAGCTGAGATTGTGCCATCACACTCCAGCCTGGGCCACAGAGCGAGACTCCATCTCAAAAAAAGAAAGAAAGAAAGAAAAAGAAATCCCACCCCAAAATATGGCACTCAGACATTTGAGAAAACAGCAAAACCTAGAAAGGTCATTCTCTGACCTTCTCCCTCCCTTCTCTCTGAAGACCCTCATGTGAGAGGTGTCCTGCACCATACAAAGAAAAGAAATGTCACACGGGAATGCCATTAAGAATCTGAGCAAACAGGCCTTGCTGACTTCCCAGTTTTTAAATTTTAGATCCTCCCTCCCTGTGCTCTGATCCTACTTCTGCACGACTGTCCGTAAAAACATGGTTACCCGCGGGCTGTGAGTCTTCATTTTCTGAAGGTTCCCAAGTCATGTAAAACTGATATTGAATACATTTGTTATGCTTTCTTCTTATTAATCTGTCTTTTGTTATAGGGGTGTCAGTCACTGTTATTGCGACAGGTGAGGAAAAGATATTACTTTTCTCCCCACAAGATCAAAACTATTTTTATAACAACACTAAGACATTAGTATGTTGCCCTCTCATTCTCTTGTGCCCTCTCATTCTCTTGTGTGTACAGAATTTTCCAGAGGCTGCATGACATGTGATATTGCAGTAGATTGAATGCAGAAGCAAATATGAGTGTCCAGCTGGTTTCTATTAAGCCAGACATTAAAAAGATGTGAAAAAAAATGTATTAAAAAGACTGATTTGGGGCCAGGCATGGTGGCTCATGCCTGTAATCCCAGCACTTTGGGAAGCCGAGGTGGGTGGATCACCTGAGGTCAGGAGTTTGAGACTAGCCTGGCCAACATGGTAAAACCCCGTCTCTACTAAAAATACAAAAATTAGCCAGGTGTGGTGGCACCAAAAAAACCCCCAAAATTTGGGATGGTTCCCAGAGGATGGGAAGGGTAGTAAGAGGGTGGGGAGAAAGTGGGGACAGTCAATGGGTACAAAAAAAAATAGAAAGAGCGGATAAGACCTAGTATTTGATAGCACCGCAGGGTGACTATAGTCAATAATAACTTAATTGTACATTTAAAAATAATTAAAAGAGTAGAATTAGATTCTTTGTAAGACAAAGGATAAATGCTTGAGGGGATGGATGCCCCATTCTTTTTTTTTT
>NW_016811511.1:0-2330 GCF_001698545.2 Rhinopithecus bieti | reverse complement strand
TATAATAAATACTATGTAGCCATTAAGCATCATATTCTTAAATAATGTTTTAAGAATACATGAAATTTTCCCAAAATAGTTTTAGTGAAAAGGATAAATTATAAAAGAAATTCTTTTTTTTTTTTTTTTAGAGACGGAGTCTCACTCTGTTGCCCAGGCTGGAGTGCAGTGGCCGGATCTCAGCTCACTGCAAGCTCCGCCTCCCGGGTTCCCGCCATTCTCCTGCCTCAGCCTCCCGAGTAGCTGGGACTACAGGTGCCCGCCACCTCGCCCGGCTAGATTTTGTATTTTTTAGTAGAGACGGGGTTTCACCAAGTTAGCCAGGATGGTCTTGATCTCCTGACCTCGTGATCCGCCCGTCTCGGCCTCCCAAAGTGCTGGGATTACAGGCTTGAGGCACCGTGCCCGGCCAAAAGAAATTCTTGTTATAATCTCAATCACATAGAAAAAAGATAAGTCTACAGAAAAGACAGCAAGAGCATAACATAAATTCATAATCGTGGCCTGAAGGTAGGATTGTGGCTAATTTTTATTTTTTTCTTCATAATTGTTTACATGTTTCAGTTTTTCTAAAATGACTTAAGTATTATAAATGTAAAAACTTCAATCAATAACAAGGTTCTTCAGCTAATAAGTGGTAGAGCTGGATGTAAACCTAAGACATCTAGATTATGTTATCTTCAGTGTTCTTCAAGGTTATGAACAGCCGTACAATAAGGAAGAAAATACCATATTCTCCTTTCTTTAGTCATGACCAAATTATTCCAATACATATATACCTACCTGGATTCTCCTTCATCCTCCACGTGTTCACAATGGACAGAGTTGAGAGCACTGACTCTCTTATAATCTTGAGGGGTCAGATATAAATACCTGTATCCCTGTGAAGCACAAATAGTTTTTAACTCATTATTTGCCATTATCATATAACCAGAAGATACAGCAAAGCGTACATAATGAAGCTTGTTCCACAGCTAGCTTTGAATTGCTACATCACTTCTTAGGTTTACTGTCTAATAGAATACCAGCACAGACAATCCTTCTTTGAAAGATGGAAGTGCCTATTTTTTCAGTCACTAACTGTCCTTGAGACAAGATACCTTATAGCTGCAATTCTAAGTACATTCCATTCATTTCATTTTCTCTTTTTTTTTTTTTTTGAGACGGAGTCTCGCTCTGTCACCCAGGCTGGACTGCAGTGGCGCGATCTCGGCTAACTGCAAGCTCCGCCTCCTGGGTTCACGCCATTCTCCTTCCTCAGCCTCCCGAGTAGCTGGGACTACAGGAACCCGCCACCTCGCCTGGCTAATTTTTTGTATTTTTAGTAGAGACGGGGTTTCACCATGTTAGCCAGGATGGTCTCCATCTCCTGACCTCGTGATCCGCCCACCTCGGCCTCCCAAAGTGCTGGGATTACAGGTGTGAGCCACCATGCCCAGCCTCATTTCATTTTCAACAGGGTTAAAGGGTCATTTTCTGATCTTTAGTGACATCTCTATTAAAGATATCAACATGAAATTAAAGAATTGTGTGAATTACTGTTTTTCACTCTCTCAAATCCACAGGATCATCAAAATAAATACAAGCAAGGGATAACAGAGAACTGCAAATCTAGGAGATTCGATATTAAAATCAGAAGTCTATACAGTGCTAATAGTGAACACCGAACTCAGATCTTTTGTTTCTTCAATAAACAATTCCTAATGCCCATTTACATTTAAACAATTATACTAACATTTTATAATTGATTTATATGTATCTACACACACATCCACATACAAAATAGAGTTACGTGGTGTATGTGTTTAACTTAAGTGAATTAGTCACTCAGTCAAAAAAATAAGTAAACACAGGGAAGCATTTTAAATACTATGAGAAATTATGCCCACCATTTAACTCGATAAATGTATGTCCCACAGTGAGCACAACATGGAAAAGACATAAATCTGCAATTGGTCTTGCATGATTTGTGTTGAGAATGCTTGATAGCACTGAGTGTCATTAGTACGTCAGTCAGTACACATTTATTGAGTGCCTATTATGTAGAAGGTACTATTCTAGGCACTGGAAAAACAGGAATTAACAAAAATAGACAAGAATTCCTACCCTTATGAAACACACCTCCTACTGGGAAAGCCAGCAAAATACACAAAATAAGTAAAATGTATAATGTTAATGGGAATAATGTTTAACGAAAAAAAAAAAAAGAAAGAGAAGGTAGACAGTCCAACTTTTAGAAAAAATAACCAAGGAAAGCCTCATTGAAAAGTGTCATTTGCCGGGCGCGGTGGCTCAAGCCTGTAATCCCAGCACTTTGGGAGGCTGAGACG
>NW_016811510.1:0-2334 GCF_001698545.2 Rhinopithecus bieti | reverse complement strand
AACCTAAACAACTTCTGCACAGCAAAAGAAACTATCAACAGAGTGAAAAGACAACCTACAGAATGGGAGAAAATATTTGCAAACTATGTACCTGAAAAAAAGTGTAATATCCCAAATTTATATGTAACATAAACAATTTCACAAGCAAAAAATAAATAACCCCATTAAAAAGTGGTCAAAAGACATGAACAGACACTTCTCAAAAGAAGACATGTGGCCAACAAACATACGAAAAAAAATGCTCCACATCACTACTAATCAGAGAAATGCAAAGCAAAACCACAGTGAGATAGCATCTCACGTCAGGCTATTTAATTAATAATAATGGCTATTAATATTAATTAAATAATTCATAATTAATTATTCAGTAATTTAATAGTAATTAAATTAATTGATAATTATTAAATAATAATGACTATTAACAAAACGTCAAAAAACAACCGATTCCAGTGAGGCTGCAAAGAAAAGGAAATGCTGATACACTATTGGTGGGAATGTAAGTTAGTCCAGCAACTATGGAAAGCCTTTTGGAGATTTCTCAAATAACTTAAAACAGAACTACCATTCAACCCAGCAATTCCATTACTGAATATATATCCAATAGAAAATAAGCTATTCTACCAAAAAGACATATGCACTTGTACCTTCATCACAGCATTATTCAAATAGCAAAGACATGGAATCAACCTAGGTGCCCATCAATGGTAGATTGGGTAAAGAAAATGTGGTACATGATACACTATGGAACATCACATTGCCATAAAAAAGAACTAAAACATTTCCTTTGCAGCAACATGGATGCAGTTGGAGGCCACTATCCTATGGATTAACATAGCTGCAGAAAACCAAATACTGTATGTTCTCACTTATAAGTGGGAGCTAATCATTGGGTACTCATGGACATAAAGATGGCAATAATCAACACAGGGGACTACTAGAAGACGGAGTGAGGGAGAGGGGAGGACTGAAAAAGTAACTTTTGGGTCCTATGCTCACTACCTGGGTGATAGGATCATTCAATCCCAAACTTCAGCATCACACAATATGCCCATGTTACAAACCTACACGTGTACCCCCTGAATCTAAAATATAAGTTAAGATCCTAAAAGAAAGAAAAGATCCTTGATATGATTCCCACTTTTTTTTAATTTGATGAGAATTATTTTGTGGTCCAAGGTATGGTTTATTCTGGAGAATGTTCCATGTTCTGATGAAAAGAATGTGTACTATGCAGCATTTGGATGAAATATTCTGTAAACATTAGTTAGGTTCATTTGATCTAGAGTGTAGCTTAGCTGAAATGTTTCCTTGTCAATTTTCTGTCTAGATGATCTGTCCATTACTGAAAGTGGGGTGTTGAAGTCCTCTATTACTATTGTATTTCAGTCTATCTCTCCATTCAGATCTGTTAATGTTTGCTTTATATACTTGGAAGCTCTGGTATTGCCTGTGTAGATATTTATAATGGTTATATCTACTGGCTGAATTGATCCCTTTATCATTTTATAGTGACCTTCTTTGTATCTTTTTATAGCCTTTGATTTGTAGTGTATTTTATCTAATGTAAGTATAGTTGATCCTGCTCTTTTTTGGTTTCCACTTGAGGAGAATATCTTTTTCTGTTCCTTCACTTTTAGTCTGTGTTTGTCTTTATATGTGAGATGGGTTTCTTGTAGGCAACAGACAGTTGGGTCTTGTTTTTATCCATTCTGAAACATAGAGTTTTATGTTTTTAATTTGAGAATTTGGTTCATTTGCATTCAGTGCTATTATTGGTAAGGACTTATTACTGCCATTTTGTTGCTTGTTTTCTGGTTGTTTTGCAACTTCTCTGCTTCTTCCTTCCTTTCTTACTGTCTTCCTTTGTGGTTAAATGATTTTCTCTGGCACTACATTTTAATTCATTGCTTTTTGTGTATCTATTACAGTTTTTTTGCATTATGGTTACCATGAAGCTTGCAAAAAATATAGATATAACAAGTTATTTTAATGAGATGACAAAATAATAGAAACAAATAAAACAACCCTCTACATTTTAACTCCATCCCTCTACATTTTGACTTTTTGTTGTCTCAAGTTACATATTTTCATATTGCCTATCTCTTAACAGGTTGTTGTAGCTATTATTGTTTTGATAGATTTGGCTTTTGGATTTCATACTAGAGATATGAGTAGATTGCTCACCACTATTACAGTATTAGAGTATTCTGGGTTTGTCTGTGTACTTAAATTTACCACTGGGTATTATACTTTCAAATGATTTCTTGTTGAATATTTAGTGGCTTTTTTTTTCTTTCGGATTGAATAACTCCTTTTAGAATTTCTCTTTTTTTT
>NW_016811509.1:0-907 GCF_001698545.2 Rhinopithecus bieti | reverse complement strand
ATGGATTCTCACTGTCATCTAAACTGGAGTGCAGTGGTATGACTTCAGCTCACTGCAACCTCTGCCTCCCGGGTTCAAGCAATTCCCATGCCCTAGCCTCCTAAGTAGCTGGAATTACAGGTGCCCGCCACCGTGTCCTGCTAATTTTTGTGTTTTTAGTAGAGACAGTGTTTCACCATGTTGGCCAGGCTGGCCTCAAACTCCTGACTTCAGATGATCCACCCGCCTCAGCCTCCAAAGTACTGGGATTGTAGGCATGAGCTTCTGCACCCAGCCGGAGTCTCTTGATTTCTGACTGCAAATTACTGGAATGCAAATTACATAGATTATATTCCATCATCTATGTAGCTTTTTTTTTTTTTTTTTTCTTTTGAGACGGAGTCACGCTTTCGTCGCCCAGGCTGGAAGTTCATTGGCGTGATCTTGGCTCACTGCAACCTTCTACTCCCAGGTTCAAGCAGTTCTCCTGTCTCAGCCTCCCGAGTAGCTGGGACTGCAGGCGCTCGCCACCATGCCCGGCTAGTTTTTGTATTTTTAGTAGAGACGAGGTTTCACCATATTGGTCAGGCTGGTCTCAAACTGCTGACCTCAGGTGATCCGCCTGCCTCGGCCTCCCAAAGTGCCGGGATTACAGGCGTGAGCCACTGCGCCCGGGCTCAGGTTTTTTTTTTTTAAGATAGAGTCTCATTGTGTTGCCCAGGCTGGAGTGCAGTAGCTTGATCTCGGGTCACTGCAACTTCGCCTTCCAGGCTCAAGTGATTCTCATGCCTCAGCCACCCAAGTAGCTGGGATTACAGGTACGCACGACCACGTCTGGTAAATTTTTGTATTTTTAGTACAGCCGGGGTTTTACCGTGTTGGCCAGCCTGGTCTTGAACTCCTGGCCTCAAGTGATCCGCCCACCTCA
>NW_016811508.1:0-1303 GCF_001698545.2 Rhinopithecus bieti | reverse complement strand
GTGATTTCAAGCTGCTCAATCCAACGATTGGTTTAACTCTAGGAGACGAATAGACACATCGCAAAGCAGTTGCTCAGAACGTTTCTCTGCAAGTTTCATCGGAAGACGTTACCTTGTTCACCACAAGCCTCCCGACGTTACTAAATATCCATTCACAAATCCTTCAAAGACAGAGTTCTGAAACTGGGCAACATAGAGGAAGCATTAACATTGTGAAGAGAATGCAGATATCATAGAGCAGATTCTTGGAATGCTTCTTCCTCGATTTTATTTCAGTATATTTCACTATTCGCCATAGTCCTCAATGTGAACCGAAATATCACTTTTTCGGTTTCACAGGTACCGTGTTCAAACACTGCCTTGTGAGAAAAGAGTTATCACTCCCTGAGTGGAATGCATACATCACAAAGCAGTTTCTCAGAAAGCTTCTATCCAGTTTTTATCTGAAATTATATCCTCTTTCACCATAGGCCTGAATGTGCTCCTGAATGTCCCTTTGCGGATCCGTGCGTTACGGAGTTTCCAAACTGCGTAATATAAGAAAAGTTTTAACTATGCAAGATGAATAAATATATCTAACACAAAGCAGTTTCACAGAAATCTTCTTTCCAGTTTTTCTCTGAGGATATTTCTTTTTTAACCATAGCCCTCCCTATACTCCCGAATGTCTCATGGTAGCTTTTACTCCAAAAGGGATTCCGGAATCCTATATGAGAAGAAGGGTATATTTCTGTGAGAGGAACGCTCATGTCACAAAGCAGCTTCTCAGAAAACCTCTCTCCAGTTTCTATTTAAAGACGTTTCCTTTCTCAGCATAAGCCTCAAAGCCACTTTGCAGACAAACAAAAACAGTGTTATGATACTGCTCTATGAAAAGAGAAGGTTAACTGTGTGAGCAGAATTCACGTGACACAAAGGAGTTTCACAGAAAGCTTCCTTCTGGTTTTCTCTGAGGTTACTTCTTTTTCAGGATATTCTATAGAGCGTTTCCAGATGTCCTTTCTCAGATTCCACAGAAACAGTGATTTTAAACTGCTCAATCCAAAGAATCATGTAACGCTATCAGACGAATACAAACATCACAAAAGACTTGCACGGAAAGATTTTCTCTGATTTTCGGTGCAACACATTTCGTTGCTCGACACAGGTTTCCAGTTGCCACTTACTATCCCTTCGCAGGAACCTCAAAGACCTAATTCCAAACTGGGGAATGTAGAGGAAGCTTTAACCCTGTAGAAAGAATGGACATGTCAGAGAGCAGCTTTTTCGAGTGCTTCTTTTTATTTTTTATTGCACGACATTT
>NW_016811507.1:0-716 GCF_001698545.2 Rhinopithecus bieti | reverse complement strand
AACTGTATGAGATGAATGTACATATCACAAAGCAGTGTCTCAGAAACCTTCTTTCTAGTTTTCATCTGAAGGCATTCCCTTGTTCACCATAGGCCTCCATACACCCCGAAATGTCCCTTCGCAGATTTGTCAAATACAGTGTTTCCAAACTGTGCATTGTAAAGAAAAGTTTAACTTTGAGATGAATGTACACATCACAAAGCAGTTTCTCAGAAAGCTTCTTTCTAGTTTTTATCTGAAGATATTTCCTTCATCACCTTAGGCTTCTATACCTTCTGAAATATCCCTTTGTACATGTTACACAAACAATGTTTCCACATTGCTCAATGAAAAGAAAGGTATAACTCCGTGAGAGGAATGCACACTTCACAAAGCAGTTTTTCAGAAAGCTTCTCTCCAGTTTTCATCTGAAGATACTTCATTTTTCACCGTAGGCCTCAATGACCTCCAGAATATCACTTTTCAGATCCCACAAAAGCAGTGCTACCAAATAGCAGAATATAAAGTTTGGTTTAATTGTGTGGAATGAATCCACACATCATATAGCATTTTCTCAGAATGCTTCTTTCTAGTTTTCATATGAAGATATTTCCTTCATTACCTTAGGCTTCAATATCCCTTTGTAGGTTTTACACAAACAATGTTTCTACACTGCTTAATGAAAAGAGAGGTATAATTATATGAGATGAATGAACTCATCACAAAGAAGTTTCTCA
>NW_016811506.1:0-1307 GCF_001698545.2 Rhinopithecus bieti | reverse complement strand
TAGCTGGGGGGGGAGAGGGGGCGGCTATTGGTCCCCACCAGGCGGGGGGTGAGGGCAACCCCCTGCCAGGTGGCTCCCAATAGCCGAGGGGGGGAGAGGGGGCGGCTATTGTTCCCCACCTCGCGGGGGGTGAGGGCACACCCCTGCCAGGTGTCTCCCAATAGCTGAGGGGGGGAGAGGGGGCGGCTATTGGTATATATGTATCTATATGTCTGCATATGCATATACATATTTTTATGCATACTTTATGCATAAAAGTGAGCTAGTATATAATGTAAGCTTAATACATGAAACTTTTCTTTCCTATATAAAATACACATAAACATTTGTGAAATTTTAGTTAAAATAGTCTGACATCAAACCTCATGCTTCTCACAACTCTTTATTAGAAGAAATAAGATTCCTCACAATGACTTATATTTATTTGATGAGAAAATAGTTAAATATTTAGATCCTTAAGTTCTTGAAAATTCTGCTATGATTAAGATGTAAAAGAACACAAAATACCTTTATTCATGTAATTAGTTCAGGAAATAACTGAAACAAATACAAATCATGTCTATGAGACTATCAAAGAGCTATTGACACAAGAAAGCCTAAATAAGTTAATTTACAAAGAGAAAAGCATTTCATAGGTGAACACCCATCCAACATAACTCTCTGGGGATTGGGGCAAACATCATGTTTGAGTTTGGGTCTGTGAAACAGCTAGTTTTCCACAAACCTTGCCAGATCAAGGAGAGGCCTGCAGAGCTACTGGTACTGCTGGGAGTGAACAGCCTGGATTTTGTAAGAATGACTATCAAACACAGCAACAATTTGCTTATCACCAGAATCCATCCATATACCCAAAATTGTCCTGAAGAAAAAAATGATTATTTGAGTAGAGTTGTGCATTCTCATGGTATTTGGAACTAGAAAATCTGCTAGCAACGAATTCAAAGGTAAAACCATAGCCCAAGACTTGTAGGCTCAAGCACAGAGATCAAAGAGGAGGAAGCTGCCACTGTGTAGAACACTGCTGATGAAGTCAGAAAGTAAGCTCATTCTTTCTAAAACACAGGCCAAATCCACAGCAACTTGATTCCTGATGAAATCTGAATGATCATCTTCTTGTCTTAGCTGTCAGAAACAATTATTGTTCTCTAGGAAAACCAAACAAACAATAGTATACTTGAAACTCCTCTGTTTTTCTACATACGAAGTTTAATGTAAAATTAAGTATTTTGAAGTTTGAGAAAAGAAATATAGGACCTATGATCTAGAAAACAAATCAACAGAGTATACCTATAAATAACCTAAATATT
>NW_016811505.1:4922-7832 GCF_001698545.2 Rhinopithecus bieti | reverse complement strand
ACCAAATATCTTATTGCAGATCCCATGAAAATAGTGTTATCAGACCGCTCAATGAAAGGAACAGTATAATTCTGTAAGATGAATTCACACATCACAAAGCAGTTTCTCAGAATGCTTCTTTCTAGTTTTTATATAAGGATATTTCCTTTTTCAGTACAGGCCTCAGTGCACTCCCAAATATCCCTTTGCAGATTCCATAAAAACCGTGTTAGCAAACTGCTCCATGAAAAGAAAGATGTAACTCTGTGAGATTAATTAACACATCACAAAGAATATCTCAGAAAGCTTCTTTCTGGTTTTCCTTCAAGGATATTTCCTTTTTCAAAATAGGCCTCAATGCACTCCCGAATACACCATTGCAGATTTCAGGAAAGAAGTGTTAACAGACTTCTCAATGAAAGGAATGGTGTAACACTGTGAGATGAATTCACACGTCACAGAGAAGTTTCACAGAAATCTTCCTTTGGTATTTATCTGAGGATATTTCCTTTGTCACCATAGGCTTCATTGCAATAGAAAATAACCCTTCCCTGCTTCCCCAAAAACAGTGCTACAAAACTGATGCTTGAAAAGAATTATGTAACACTCTGAAATGAATTAAGACATCACAAAGCAGTTTCTCAGAAAGCTCCTTTCTAGTTTTTGTCTGAGGATATTTCCTTTGCCACTAGAGGCTTCAATGCAATCCAAAATATCCCTTCTCAGATTCCCCAAAAGAGTGCTAACAGTGTCATCAAAATAAAGGTGTAACTCTGTGAGATGAATTCACACATCACAAGCAGTTTCACTGAAAGCTTATTTTTTCTTTTGTCTGAGAATATTTCCCTTGCCACCAAAGGCTTCAATATACTCCGAAATATCCTTTTGCACATAGCATGGAAACAGTGTTAGCAAACTGCTCCACGAAAAGAGTGCTGTAATTCTGTGAGATAAATTCACACGTCACAAAGCAGTTTCTCAGAAAGCTTCCCTCTAGTTATTACCGGGGGACATTTCCTTTTTCATCATAGGTCTCAACTCTCTTCCCAATATCACTTTGTAGATGCCACAAAAACAGTGTTAGCAAGTAGCTCCATGAAAAGAAAGGTGTTACTCTATGAGATGAATATACACATCACAAATAAGTTTCTCTCAGAGAGTTTCTTGCTAGTTTTATCTGATTATATTTCCATTGTCACTCTAGGCTTCAATGCAATCCAAACTATCCCATCTCAGATTCCCCAAAAATAGTGCTACCAAACTGTTCCATGAAAAGGATGCTGTAACTCAGTGAGATGAATTCACACATCACAAAGCTGTTTCTCAGACCACTTCTTTCTAGATTTTATCTTCAGATATTTCTTTTTTTTCCATATTCCACAATGCTCTCCAGAATATCTCATTGCAGATTCCACGAAAAAAGGTTTAGAAAACATCTCAATGAAAAAAACGGGGTAACTCTGTGAGATGAATTCACACATCACAAAGCAGTTTCACAGAAAGCTTCTGTTTGATTTTAATCTGAGGATATTTCCTCTTTCACCATAGGTCTAAATGCACTCACAAATATCGATAGGCAGATTCCATGAAAACAGTGTGTGCAAATGGCTCCATGATAAAAAGGTGTAACTCTGTTAGGTGAAATCACACATCGCAAATAACTTTCTCAGAAACCTTCTTTCTAGTTTTTATCTGAGGATATTTCCTTTGTAACCTTAGGCTTCGATGTGATTCCAAATATCCCTTCTGAGATTGCCCAAAAAGAGTGTGACCAAACTGCTCCATGAAAAGAGTGGTGTAACTCTGCAAGATGAATTCACACATCACAAAGCATTTTCCTAAAAAGCTTCTTTCTAGTTTTTTCCTGAGAATATTTCCTTTTTCACCATAGACCTCAACTCGCTCCCAAATATCCCTTTGTAGGTTATATGAAAACAGTGTTAGCAAACTGCTCCATGAAAAGAATGGTGTTACTCTGTGAGATGAATACACACATCACAAAGAAGTTTTTCAGAAAGCTTCTTTCTAGTTTTAAACTGAGAATATTTCCTTAGTCACCTTAGGTTCCAATGCAATCCAAAATATCCCTTCTCAGACTCCCCAAAAACAGTGCTACAAAAGTGCTCCATGAAAAGAATGGTTTACCTCTGCGAGATGAATTGACACCTAATAAAGTGGTTTCTCAGAAAGGTTCTTTACAGTTTTTATCTGAGGATATTTCCTTTTCCACCATATTCCTCAATGAACTTCGGAATATCTCATTGCAGATTAAAGGAAAATGATTTAGCAAACTTCTCAATGAAAGGAACGTTGTGATGGTAAGAGGTGAATTGACACATCACAAAGCAATTTCTCAGAAAGCTTCTTTTTGGTTTTGATTGGAGTATATTTCCTTTATCAAAATAGACTTCAATGCACTCCCAAATATCCTACCTATTACAGATTCCAAGAAAACAGTGTTATCAAACTGCTCAATGAAAATTACAGTTTAACCCTGTGAGATGAATTCACACATCACAAAGCAGTTTCTCAAAAAGTTTCTTTCTAGTTTTTATCTGAGGATATTTCCTTTTCCACTATAGGCCTGAAAGTGCTCACAAATATCCCTTTGCAGATTCCACGAAAACAGTGTTAGCAATCTGCTCCATGAAAAGAAAGGTGTTACTCTGTCAGATGAATACATATATCACAAGAGGCTTCTCAGAAAGCTTCTTTCTAGTTTTTATCTGAGGATATATCCTTTGTCACCATAGGCTTCAATGCAATCAAAAATATCTCTTTGCTGATTCCCCTAAACAGTCCTTCCAAACTGCTCCATGAAAACAGTCAGGTAACTTTGTGAAATGAATTCACAAATCACAAAACAGTTTGTCAGAAAGTTTCTTACAAGTTTTTGTCTCAGGATATTTCCTTTGTCACTCTAAGCTTCAA
>NW_016811505.1:0-1754 GCF_001698545.2 Rhinopithecus bieti | reverse complement strand
AGACGAATTCACATATCACCAAGATGTTTCTCAGAAAACGTCTTTCTAGTTTTATCTGAGGATATTTCCTTTTCACCATATTCCTCAATGCACTCATGAATATCTGGAGGGAAATTAAATGAAAAAAGTGTTAGCAAACTTCTCCATGAAAAGAAAGGTTTAACTCTGTGAGATTAATTCATACATCACAAAGAACTTTCTCAGAGCTTCTTTCTAGTTTTTATCTGAGGATATTTCCTTTATCATCATAGACTTCAACGTAATCTAAAATATCCCTTCTCAGATTCCCCAAAACAGTGCTATAAACTATTCCATGAAAAGAATGGTGTAACTCTGTGAGATGAATTCACATATCACAAAGGTGTTTCTCAGAAATATTCTTTCTAGTTTTTATCTGAGGATATTACCTTTTTCACCATTATCCTGATGGCACCCCTGAATATCCCATTGCAGTTTAAATGAAGAAAGTGGTAGCAAATATGTCTTTGAGAAGAAGTCACACATCACAAAGCAGTTTCACAGTAAGTTTCTTTTGGGTTTTACCTGACAATATTTCCTGTGTCTACGTAGGATTCAATACACTCCCAAATATCCTATTGCAGATTCCACAAAAACAATGTTATCAAACCGCTCAATGAAACGAATGGTGTAACTATGTAAGATGAATTCAGACATTCTAAAACTGTGTCTCAGAAGCATACATTCTAGTTTTTATCTGAGGATATTTCCTTTTTCACTATAAGCCTCAATGTGCTCCAGATTATCTCATTTGCAGATTCCATTAAAACAGTTTTAGCAAACTTCTCCAGCAAAGGAAAGGTGTAGCTCTGTAGGATGAATTCACACATCACAAAGAACTTTCTAAGAAAGCATTTTTCTAGTTTTTTCCAGAGGATATTTCCTAAGTCACCATCAACTTCAATGGGATCCAAATACCCATGAATAGAATTGTTAAACTCTGAGATAAATTCACAAATCACAAAGCAGTTTCTCAGAAATCTTCTTTCCAGTTTTTGTCTGAGGATATTTCCTTTGCCACCAAAGAGTTCAATGCAGTCCCAAATATCCTATTGCAGATTCCACAAAAACAGTGTGAGCAAACTGCTGAATGAAAAGAACAATGTAACTTGGTGAGATGAAGTCACACATCACAAAGCAGTTTCTCAGAAAGCTTCTTTTTGGTTTTTATCTGAGGATATTTTCTTTGTCACCATAGGCTTCAATGCACTCACAAATATCCCATTGCAGATTCCACAAAAGCAATGCTACCTAACAGCTCAATGAATAGAATGGTGTAACTCTGTGAGATGAAATCACATTTCAGAATTCAGTTTCTCAGAAAGCTTCTTTCTAGTTTTTATTTGAGGATATTTCCTTATTCACTATAGACCTCAATGCAATCCCAAATATCCCTTTGCAAATTCCACGAAAACAGTGTTAGCAAACTGCTAAATCAAAAGAACAGTGTAGCTCTGTGAGATGAAATCACACATCACAAAGCAGTTTCTCAGAAAGCTTCTTTCTAGTTTTTATCTGAGTACATTCCCTTTTTCTCTATAAGCATCAATGTGCTAGCAAATATTCCTTTACAGATTCCAAGAAAACAGTGCAAGAAAACTGCTCCATGAAAAGAGAGGTGTAACTCTGTGAGATGAATTCACACATTCCAAAGAACTTTCACAGAAACCTGCTTTCTAGTTTTTATCTGAGGACATTTTCTTTGTTGCCATGGGCTGCAATGCATTCCAAAGTTT
>NW_016811504.1:4972-8881 GCF_001698545.2 Rhinopithecus bieti | reverse complement strand
TATAAAAGTAGAAGGAAGCTATCTGGCAGACAACATTGTGATGTGTGCATTCATCTTGTAGAGGTAGACCTTTCTTCATTCAGCAATTTGGAAACACTCTTATTTTAGAATCTGCAAAAGCATATTTGGGAGCACAATGAGGCCGGTGGTGAAAAGGAAGCAGCTTCAGATAAAAACATAAAAAAAGCTTTCTAAGAAACTGCTTTTGATACGTGTATTCATTTCACAGAGTTAAACTTTTCTTTGGATTCAGCAGTTTGGAAACACTGTTTTCTCTTCTCTGTGAATGGACATTTTCTGTTAATTGAGTCCAATGGCCAAAAGCCATTATCCCAGGACAAAAACTAGAAGGAAGCTATCTGAGAGACCACATTTTGATGTTAGTATTCATTTTGCAGAGATAAATCTCTCTTTTCATTGAATAGCTTGGACACACTCCTTACATAGAATCTGTGAAGGTATATTTGGGAGCCCATTGAGGCTGCTGGTGAAAAAGGAAAGATCTTCAGATAAAAATTAGAATGAACTTTGTGAGAAACTGCTTTGTGATGTGTGTATTCAACTCACATTTGTTTGGATTGAGCAGTTTGGACACACCATTTTTGTCCACTCAGCAAATATACATTTGGGAGTTCATTGAGGCCAATGGCCAAAAAGTGAATCTCCCAGGATAAAAACTACAAGGAAGTCATCTGAGGAACCACTTTGTTATGTGAGCATTCATCTCACAGAGCTAAACCTTTCTTTTCATTTGTCAGTTTGGATATAATGTTTTTGTAGAATATGCAATGGGATATTTTGGAGCACTTTGAGACCTATGTTGAAAAATAAAAAATCTTCAGATAAAAACTAGAAACAAGCCTTCTGAGAAACTGCTTTGAGATTTGTCCATTCATCTCACAGAGTTAAACCTTTCTTTTGATTCGACAGTTTGGAAACACTCTTTTTGTCCCTTCTGTGAATGGACATTTTGGAGCTCATTGAGGACAATGGTGAAAAAGCGAATATTCCAGGACAAAAACTGGAAGGAAACTATCTGAGAAAACGCTTTGTGATGTGTACATTCATCATGCAGAAGTAAACCTTTCTTTTCTCTCAGCAGTTTGCAAAAATTGTTTTTGTGGAATTTGTGAAGGGTTATTTGGGAGTGCACTGAGGCCTAGGGTGAAAAAGAAAACAGCTCCAAATAAAAAATAGAAAGAAGATTTCTGAGAAACTGCTTTGGGATGTGTTCATTGATCTGAAAGAGTTAAACCTTCTTTTTATTCAGCAATTTTCAAGCACCGTTCTTTTCCATTTTGTGAATGGACATTTCGGAGCTCTTTAAGGCCAATGACGAAAAAGCAAATATCCCAGGAAAAAAATTAGAAGGAAGCTATCTAAGAAACTGCTTTGTGATGTGTGCGTTCTTCTCACAGAGGTAAACCTTTATTTTCATTCAGCAGTTTTGAAACTTTTGTCCATTCTGTGAATGAACATTTGGGAGCTTGTTGAGGCCAATGGCAAAATGTGAATATCCCAGGATAAAAGTAGAAAGCAACTCTTTGAGAAACGGCTTTGTGGTGTGTGCATTTTTCTCACAGAGTTTAACCTTTCCGGTCATTCAGCAGTTTGGGAACCCTGTTTTTGTAGATTCTGCGAAGGGATATTTGGAAGTGCATTGAGGCCTAAGTTTGAAAAGGATACATCTTCAGACAAAAACTAGAAAGAAGCTTTCTGACAAACTGCTTTGTGATGGGTTCATTCAAGTCACAGAGTTAAACCTTCCTTTGGATTCAGCAGTTTGGAAACACTGTTTTTGTAGATTTACAAAGGGACATTTGGGAGTGCATTGAAGCTGATGTGAAAATGGAAACATCTTCAGATAAAAACTAGGAAATAGCTTTGTGTTGACAGTCACTGTCTCATTGATCTGTCACTGTCAACATTAGACAGATCAACTAGACAGAAAGTTAACAATGATATCCAGGAATTGAACTCAGTTGTGCACCAAGTGGATGTAATAAACATCTACAGTACTGTCCACCACAAATGAACAGATTATACATTCTTCTCAGCACCACATCTCTCTTATTCCAAAATTGACCACATGCTTGGAAGTAAAGTACTCCTCAGGAAATGTAAAAGAGCAGCAATTATAACAGAGACTGTCTCTCAGACCAGTGTAATCACACTGGAATTCAGATTACAGAAACTCAATCAAAACTGCTCAAACACATGGAAACTGAACAACCTGCTCCTGAATGACTGCTGGGTACATAACGAAATGAAGGCAGAAATAAAGATGTTCTTTGAAACTAACGAGAACAAAGACACAACATACCAGAATCTCTGGGATACATTTAAAGCAGTGTGTAGAGGGAAATTTATAGCACTCAATGCCCTCAAGAGAAAGCAGGAAAGATCTAAAATTGATACCCTAACATCACAATTGAAAGAACTAGAGAACAAGAGCAAACACATTCAACAGCTAGCAGAAGGCAAGAAATAACTAAGATCAGAGAAGACCTAAAGAAGATAGAGATAAAAAAACCCTTCAAAAAATCAATGAATCTGGTAGCTAGTGTTATGAAAAGGTGAAGAAAATGGAAAGACCGCTAGCAAGACTAATGAAGAAGAAAAGAGAGAAGAATCAAATAGACGCAATAACAAATGACAAAGGCGACATCACCATCGATCCCACAGAAATACAAACAATCATCAGAGAATACTATAAGCACCTCTATGCAAATAAATTAGAAAATCTAGAAGAAATGGATAAGTTCCTGGACACATACACCCTCCCAAGGCTGAACCAGGAAGAAGTTGAATCCCTGAATAGATCAATAACAGGCTCTGAAATTGAGGCAATAATTAATGGTTTACCCACCAAAAAAAGTCCTAGACCAGAGGGATTCACAGCCGAATTCTACTAGAGGTACAAGGAGAAGCTGGTATCATTCCTTCCGAAACTATTCCAATCAAAAGAAAAAGAGGTAATCCTCCCTAACTCATTTTATGAGATCAGTATCCTCCTGATAACAAAGCATGGCAGAGACAAAACAAGAAAGAGAATTTTAGACCAATATCCCTAATTAACATTGATGCAAAAATCCTCAATAAAATACTGGCAAACTGAATCCACCATAATATCAAAAAGCTTATCCACCATGATCAAGTGGGCTTCCTCCCTGGGATGCAAGTCTTGTTCAACATATGCAAATCAATAAACGTAACCCAGCATATAAAAAGAACCAAAGACAAAGCCACATGATTATCCCAATTGATGCAGAAAAGGTTTTTGACAAAATTCAACAGCCCTTCAAATTAAAAACTCTCAATAAATTAGGTATTGATGGGACATATCTCAAAATAATAAGAGCTATTTACGACAAACCCAGAGTCAATATCATACTGAATGGGCAAATACTGGAAGCATTCACCTTGATAATGGGCACAACCCAGGGATGCCCTCTCTCATCACTCCTATCCAACATAGTGTTGGAAGTTCTGGCCAGGGCAGTCAGGCAGGAGAAACAAATAAAGGGTATGCAATTAGGAAAACAGGAATTCAAATTGTCCCTCTTTGCAGATGCCATGACTGTATATTTAGAAAATCCCATTGTCTCAGCCCAAAATCTTTTTTTTTTTCCTAATAAACAGAAGATCAGCAGGATATTTATTGTCCGGTATACATTTTGTGTTTCTCTGCATTAAGCATTTACATTAATTATCATCTTTAATCAAAGTAATCAACCTTCCTTTTCTTTTTTTTTATTATACTCTAAGTTCTAGGGTACATGTGCATAACATGCAGGTTTGTTACATATGTATACTTGTGCCATGTTGGTGTGCTGCACCCATCAACTCGTCAGCACCCATCAATTCATTATTTATATCATGTATAACTCCCAATGCAATCCCTCCCCC
>NW_016811504.1:0-3027 GCF_001698545.2 Rhinopithecus bieti | reverse complement strand
TCCATTCTACGAATGTACATTTGGGAACTCATTGAGATCAATGGTGAAAAATTAATATCCCAGGATAAAAACTAGAAAGAAGCTATCTGAGAAACTGCTCTGTGATGTGTGCATTCATATAGCAGAGTTCCACCTTTCCTTTCATTCATCAGTTTGGAAACTGTGTTTTTGTAGAAGCTGCGAAGGGATATTTGGGAACGCACTGAAGCCAATGGTGAGAAATGAAACATTTTCACATAAAACTAGAAAGAAGCTTTCTGAGGAACTGTTTGTGTCCATTCATCTCACAGAGTTAAACCTTTCTTTTGATTCAGCAGTTTGGAAACACTCTTTTTGACCATTCTGCGAGTGGACATTTGGGAGCTCAGTGAGGCCAATGGCAAAAAAGCAAATATACCAGGATAAAAACTAGAAGGATCCTACGTGGAAATGCATTAGGCCTATCGTGAAAAAGGAAATATTTTCAGATAAAAAGAAGAAAGAAGCTTTCAGAGAAGCTTTCTGTTTTGTGATGTGGACATTTATCTTACAGATTTAAACGTTTCTTTGGATTCAGCAGTTGGGAAACACTGGCTCTGCCCATTCTGCCAATGGACATTTGGGAGCTCATTGACGTCAATGGCAAAAAAGTGAACATCCCAGGATAAAAATTAGAAGGAACCTATGTGAGAAACCACGTTGTGATGTGTGCATTCATCTCGCAGAGTTAAACCTTTCTTTTCAATCTCGAGTTGGTAAAAACTGTTTTAGTAGACTCTGTGAAGGGATATTTGGGAGTGCATTGCAGCCTATAGTGAAAAAGGAAACATCTTCAGATTAAAACTAGAAAGAAGCTTTCTGAGAAACTGCCTTGTGATTAGTATATTCATCTCACAGAGTTATACCTTTCCTTGTATGCAGTAGTTTGGAAACACTCTTTTTGTCCATTCTGCAAATGGACATTTTGGAGCTCATTGAGGCCAAAGGCGAAAAAGGGAATATCGCAGGACAAAAACTAGAAGGAATCTCTCTTAGAAACTGCTTTGTTATGAGTGCATTGTTCTCGCAGAGCAAAACCTCTCTTTTCATTCAGCAGATTGGAAACACTGGTTTTGTAGAATCTGAGGACGGATATTTGGGAGCACCTTGAGGCCAATGGTGAAAAGGAAATAACTTCATATAAAATCTCTAAAGAAACTTTCTGAGAAAATGCTCTCAGATGTGTGCATTCATCTCACAGAGCTAAACATTTCTTGTGATTCAGCAGTTTGTAAACAGTGTTTTGTCCATTCTGCAAATGGACTTTTTTGAGCTCATATTTCGTTTTCTTCATAGGTTTCAATCCACTCCCAAATTTCCTGACACAGATTCCACGACAACAGTGTTAGCAGACTGATCAATGAAAAGAAAGGTGTAACTCTGTGAGGTGAATTAACCCATCACAAAGCAGTTTCTCAGACAGTTTCTTTCCGGTTTTATCTGAGGATATTTCCTTTGGCAACATAATTTTCATTGCGCTAAGAAATATCCCTTTGCAGATTCCAAGAAAACAGTGTTGGCAAACTGCTCAGTGAAAAGAAAAGTGTAACTCAGGTAGATGTATTCACACATCACAATGCAGTTTCTCAGAAAGCTTCTTTCCGGTTTTATCTGATGTATTCACACATCACAGGGAGATGTATTCACACATCACAATGCAGTTTCTCAGAAAGCTTCTTTCCAGTTTTATCTGAGGACATTTCCTTTTCACAATAGGCCTCAATGCGCTCCCAGATATCACTTTGCAGATTAAACGAACACAGTGTTAGCAAACTGCTTCATGAAGAGGAAGGTGTAACTCTGTGAGATGAATTCACACATCACAAAGAAGTTTCTCAGAATGCTTCTTTCTAGTTTCCATTTGAGTGTATTTCCTTTTCCAGTGTAGACTTCAGCACGATCCAGCAATATCCCTTCTCAGATGCCCCAAAATAGTGGTAACAGACTACTCCATGAAAAGAAAGTGTAACTCTGTGAGATTAATTCACACATCAGAAAGCAGTTTCTCAGAAACCTACTGTCTAGTTTTCTCTGAGGATATTTCATTTGTCACCATAAGCTTCAAGACACTGATAAATATCCCTTTATGGATTCTAAGAAAACAGTTTTAGCAGACTGCTCAATGAAAATGTCACTGTAACTCTGTGAGATGTATTCACACATCACAAGGCAGTTTCTCAGAAGTCTTCCTTTTGGTTTTATCTGAGGATATTTCTTTTGTCACCATGGGCTTCAAAGTGCTCCCAAACATCCTCTTGCATTTTCACGAAAATAGTGTTAGCAAACTGCTGTATGAAAAGAATGGTGAAACTCTGTGTGATGAAGTCACACATTACAAATCACTTTCTCAAAAGTTTCTTTCTAGTTTTCATCTGAGGATATTTCCTTTTCACTATAGACCTCCAAGTCCTCCCAAATATCCTTTTGCAGATTCCATGAAAAGAGTGTTAGCATACTGCTCCATGAAATGAAAGGTGTAACTCTGTGAGATGAATTCACACCTCACAAAGAACTTTCTCAGAAAACTTCTTTCCAGTTTTATCTGAGGATATTTCCTTGTCACCATAGACTTCAATGAGATCCAAAATATCCCTTCTCAGATTCCTCAAAAGGAGTGCTAACAAAGTGATCCATGAAAAATGTCGTGTAACTCTGTGAGATGAATTGATTCACCCAAAGCATATTCTGATAAAGCTTCCTTTTGGTTTTTACCTGAGGATACTTCCTTTGTGCCCATAGGTTTCAATGTGCTCCCTAATATCCTAACGCAGTTTCCATGAAAACAGTGTTACCAGACTGCTCAAAGGAGAGAATGGTGTAACCCTGTGAGATGAATTAATCCATCACAAAGCAGTTTCTCAGAAGGCTTCTTTTGTTTTTATCTAAGGATATTTCCTGTGTCACCATAGGCTTCAATGCACTACCAAACATTCTCTTCCATTTTCTATGAAAACAGTGTTAGAAAACTGATGTATGAAAAGAATGGTGTAATTCTGTGTGATGAATTCA
>NW_016811503.1:49698-52094 GCF_001698545.2 Rhinopithecus bieti | reverse complement strand
TAATATATAGTCAGCACATTTACTGTTAAAATACAAATATTATGGGTAAGTTAATTTGTTTCCTTTCACCCATGTTCATAAAATGTTCAAAAAATGACATAAAATGTCATTGTCTCCTTCATACACAAAGGCACTCTAATGCGGCATCCTCATTACTGTTTTACACTGATTTATTTAAAATTTCCTACCCAATTTTCCATGTAAGCAATGGCCTACAACAATATTTTTAGTTATATGATTGAAAACTTTACAGTTAAATATAAGCACATTTTGCCTTTTGATGTTTTTGGAGTCACTATGGTGTGGATCAGCTGACCATATTTCAGGATACAGTTTTATTTTATTTTTTAAATATTTTTATTTTAATTTTTGTAGGTACATCGTAGTTGTATGTATTTATGGGGTACGTGGGATGATTTAATACAGGCATGGAATGCATAAAAATCACGTCATGTAAAATGGGGTACCCAACCCCTCAACCATTTATCCTTTTTGTGACAATCCAATTATACCCTTTTAGTTATTTTTAAATGTACAATTAAATTGTTAATGACTATAGTCACCCAGTTGTGCGATCAAGTATTAGATCTTGTTTTTTTTTTTCCATTTTTTGTACCAATTAAGCATCTCCATACTCCACCACTGCACAGTCCTCCACCTTCCCACCACCCTTCCCAGCCTCCAGTGACCATCCTTCTACTCTCTGTCTCCATGAATTCAATTGTTTTGACTTTTTAATTCCACAAATAAGTGAGAACATGTGATGTTTGTGTTCTCTGCCTGGCTTATTTTACTTAGCCCATAATGACCTCAAGTTCTATTAACGTTGTAGCAAATGACAGGATATCATTCTTTTTTATGGCTGAACCATACTCTATTTTGTATAAGTACCACTTTTTTTATCCATTCATCTGTTGATGGACACATAGGTTGCTTCCAAATTTGGGCTATGGTGAGCAGTGCTGCAATAAATACGGGAGTGCAGATATCTCCTTGATATACTAATTTCCCTACTTCTGAGTATATCCCCAGTAGTGAGATTGCTGTATCATACGGTAGCTCTATTTTTGGTATTTTTAAGGAAACTCCAAACTGTTCTCCATAGTGGCTATTCTAACTTACATTCGCACCAACAGCACACGATGCTTCCCTTTTCTTCACATCCTCCTCAGCGTTTGTTATTTCCTGACTTTCTGATACAAGCCATTTTAACTGGTGTGAGATGATAGCTCATTGTACTTTTGATATGCATTTCTCTGATAATGAATAATGTTAACCTCGTTTTTATATGCCTGTTTGCCATTTATGTCTTCTTTTGCAAAATATCTATTCAAATATTTTGCCCATTTTTTATTGGATTATTAAATAGTTTCTGTAGAGTTGTTTGAGCTCCTTATATATTGTGGTAGTTAATCCCTTGGCAGAGAGTTTGAAGACGTTTTTTCCCATTATGTGGGTTGCGTTTTCACTTTGTTTGTTATTTCCTTGACTGTGAAGAAACTTTTTAACTCGATGTAATCTTATTTATACACTTTTGCTTTGGTTGCCTGTGCTTGTGGGGTGTTATTTTAAAAATGTTTGCCCAGACTTATGTCCTGGAGATTTTCCAGATGTTTTCTTGTGGTAATTTAGTAGCCAGGGTCTTAGATTTAAATTTTTAATTCAGTTTGATTTGATTTTTATATGCTGAGTGATAAGGGTCTAGTTTCATTCTTCTGCATATGGACATCCAGTTTTCCCAGGAACATTTATTGAAGAGACTGTCCTTTCCCCAATGTATGTTCCTGGCACTTTTGTCATAAATGAATTTACTGTAAATGTGTGAACTTGTTTCTGGGTTCTCTATTATTTTCCATTGGTCGTGTGTCTGTTTTTATGTCAGTGCCTTCCAGCTTTGGTTACTATAGCTTTGTAGTATAATTTGAAGTTAGGTAATATTATTGCTCCAGTTTTAGTCTGTTCGTTCAGGATGGCTTTGGCTATTGTGGGTCTTTTGTGGTTCAATATAAATTGTAGAGTTGTTTTTTTCTATTTCTGTGAAGAGTGTTATTTCTATTTTGATAGGGATTTCATTTAATTTGTAGATTGCTTTTAGTAGTATGAGCATTTTAAAATATTGATTATTTCAATCCATGAAAATGAAATATCTTTTCTTTTTTTTTTGTTTCCTCTTCAATTTCTTTCACCAGTGTTTTATAATTTTTATTACGGCAAACTTTCACTTCTTGTGTTTAGTTAATTGCTAGGTATTTAATTTTGTGTGTGGCTATTGTAAATGGAATTACCTTTTTGATTTCCGTTTCAGATTGTTCACTGTTGGCATATAGGAATCCTACTTTTTATGTTGATTTTGTATCCTGCAACTTTACTGAATTTATCACTTCTAGTAGTTTTTT
>NW_016811503.1:40282-48129 GCF_001698545.2 Rhinopithecus bieti | reverse complement strand
ATGCCCTGGAGATATTTTCCCCATTGTCTTGAGAATTAACTTTCACCTCTTTGTTACTTGTGCAAATTTCTGCAGCCAACTTGAATTTCTCCTTGAAAATTGAATTTTCTTTCCTATTGCATTGCTGCAAATTTTTCAAACTTTTATGCTGTTTTCCTTTTAAAACTGAATGCCTTTAACAGCACCCAAGTCACTTCTTGAATGCTGGGCTGCTTAGAAATTTCTTCTGCCAGATACCCTAAATCATCTCTCTCACATTCAAAGTTCCACAAATCTCTAGGACAGGGACAAAATGCTATGAGTCTCTTTGCTAAAACATAACAAGAATCACCGTTGCTCCAGTTCGCAACAAGTTTCTCACTTCCATCTGAGACCACCTCAGCCTGGACTTTATTGTCCATATCGCTATCAGCATTTTGG
Organism: Rhinopithecus bieti; assembly: GCF_001698545.2. NCBI lineage: Eukaryota > Metazoa > Chordata > Mammalia > Primates > Cercopithecidae > Rhinopithecus > Rhinopithecus bieti. The sequence goes on along the minus strand of NW_016811503.1, from coordinate 47,709 downwards.
GCAAAGCCATTCAGTAAATCTCTTATGATTCATTAATTTAAGCTGATAAAAATTTTATACTTTTTGAATAAGCAAACAGGCAAAAAGAAAACTAATAAAGACTATAAGCCTTAACTTCTTCTCCCTACTTTTTAACTTTTTGTCCTTTCTCTATGTATCTTATTGTACTATGTATTGAAAAGTTACTGTAGTTACAATTTTTAGATGATTTATTGTCTTTCTGCTAAAGACAGAAGTAGTTTACACACCACAGTTACAGTGTTATAATATTCTGTTTTTCTGTGTACTTACTATTACCAGTGAGCTTTTTACATTCAGATTATTTCTCATTGTTCATTTATATCTTATGCTTTGTTATCAAAGTACTCCCTTCAGCATTTCTTGTAGAACAGGTCTGATGTTGATGAAATCCCTCAGTTGTTGGTTGTATAGGAAAATCTTTATTTCTTCTTCATGTTTGAAGATTGTTGCCAGATATATTATCCTATGGTAGAAGTTTTGTTTTTTATTTTCTTTCAGCACATAAATATGTCATGCCACTTTTCCCTGGTCTGTGAGATTTCCAGTGAAAATCTGCTACCAGACATATTGGAGCTCCATTGTTTGTTATTTTGTTTCTGTTCTCTCACTGCTTTTAGGATCCTTTCTTTATCCTTGTTCTTTATGAGTTTAATCATTAAAGGCATTCAGGTAGTCTTCTTTGAGAAAAGTCTGCTTGGTGTTGTATAACCTTCTTGTATCTAGATACTGATATCTTTCTCCAGGTTTGGGAAGTTATCTTTTATTATCCCCTTTAATAAACTTTCTTCCCCTATCTCTTTCTCTATTTCCCCTTTAAGCTAAAAAACTCTCTGGTTTGTTCTTTTGAGGCAATTTTCTACATTCAATAGATTTACTTCATTGTTCTTTATTATTTTTTATTTTGTCTCCTCTGACTATGTATGTTCAAATAGCCTGTCTTTGAGCTCACTAACCCTATTCTGCTTATCAATTCTGCTATTAAAAGACTGATGCATTCTTCAGTATGTCAATTGTATTTTCAAGTCCAGGATTTCTGCTTAATTCTTTATGGTTATTTCTATCTCTTTGTTAAATTTATCTGATATCCCTTCTCTGTGTCATCTTGACTTTCTTTGAGTTTCCTCAACACAACTATTTTGAATTTTCTGTCTGAAGGGTCACACACTTCTGTTTCCCTAGTATTGGTCCCTGGTGCTTATTTACTTCATTTGGTAAGGTCATGTTTTCTGAATGATTTTGATATTGTAGATGTTCATCTGTGTCTGGGCACAGAAAAGTTAGGTATACATTTTAGTCTTCTTTGTACTGTTCTTCTTTGGTCGGCTTTCCAGATATTTGAAAGGACTTGAGTGTTGTGGTCTAAGCTCTATTTGCTTGTAAGGCACCCCAATCCAAGTAACACTGTGGTTCTTGCAGACTCACTGAGGTGCCACCTTGATAGTCTTGGACAAAATCTGGAAGAATTCTCTGGATTACCAGACAGAGATACTTTTCCTCTTCCCTTACATTCTATGAAATGAACAGAGTCTGTCTCTATTCTCAGCCACCTGGAGCTTAGGGTCATATTTCACTATCACCTCTGTGGCTACCACCACTATGACAGTGATCAGCCAGACCTGAAACCAGCATAGTAGTGGATCTCACCCAAGTTTTGCTAAATCACTCCCAGACTATGGCATATGTTCAGTCAAGGCCTTAGGGCTCTACAATCAGCAGGTAGCAAAGCCAACAATGTCTCTGTCCTTTACTTCAAGGTGGCGAGTTCCCCTATGCCCTGAACATGTCTAAAGATGTCTTCTAGGAGCCAGGGACTAGAGAAAAAACATCTAGAAATCTACCTGGTATTCTGCTATACTGCAGCTGAGCTGGCATGTAAGCCATAAGATGCAGTTCTTCCTACTTTTCCCTCCCCTTTCTAAAGACAGAGAATCCTTGTCCCATAGCCACAGCCACCACAGGCCCATAGGAAGTACTACCAGTCTACCACTAATATTTCCTTAAGTCCCAAGGGCTCTTCATTTAGCTTATGGTGAATGCTGTCTGAGTTGGAACTCACCTTTCAGGACTGTGGGCTCCCTTCTGGCCCAAGGCAGGTCCAGAAATGTCATCTAAGAGCCAACTCCTGCAATCAGGGATGCCAAGAGCCCTCTTGGTGCTATATCCCCCTGTGGCTGAGCTGGTACCTAAGGTGCAAGATGAAGATCCCTTTGCTTTTTCCTATGTTTCTCTTAAATGGAAGGACTCTTGCCTCAATATCACCACAACTGGGAATGTGTTGAGTCTTACCTAAAGCTAACAAGTCTCAAGATCTCACCCAAGCCCCTCAGTGTGGTGCCTGGATATTACTGCTCAAAAGGCTCTTCATTTAGAAGGTAATGGATGCTTTCAAGACTTGGTTCTTCCCTTCAAGGCAACAGGTTCCTTTCTGGCCCAGGGTATGTCTAGAGATGTAGTTCAGAAGCTAGGGCCTGAAGAGTGGGCCTCAAGCCTCTGACCAGTGCCCAATTCTGCTGTGGCTGAACTGGTATCCAAGATGCAAGACAAAGTTCTTCCCACTCTTTCCTCTTCTCTTCTGTAGTGTAGAGTAGGGATCTGTTTTGGAGTCGAGAGTTGTACATCCTAGAGTTATGGGAGAGATGAGGCCAGTACTCCTTTAACTCCACATGGCCCCTCCAAATCCACTGTCTCTGGACTCAGTTCAGCACTAGGACATGGCTAGGATTTGCAATCCTTGTAGCCTAGACTGCCTTTCAGGTTTATTTAAAGCCCCAGAGCCAATTGTGGCTAGGCTAGTGGGAACTCAAGTTCAGAACACTGGGATCTGTGATTCCCCTCTTGCTAGGGCTGGATTCAATGCTCCCTCCATGTGTGGGCATCAGCTAAGTTTGGTCCCGTTTTGTTTCCTGCTACAATAGGTCAGCACTGAGTTCAATGCCTCACAAATGCTGTGACCTTTCTCTTTCTCACAAACATGCAGGTGATGAGGTGTGAGGGATGATGGGAAGAGGCCATGTGTGTGATTCAAGACTGCTTTTGCTTCTCATTCAGTGCCTTTCAGTTATATGAAGTTAAAATCATTTGCTGTGAGTGCTCACTTGATTTTTTGTTATTATGAAGGTGATTTTTTGTGTATGTAGATAGTTGTTAAAGTGGTATCCTTCTGTTGGGGAGCAATCAGTGGAGCCTTCTCTTATGCCATCTTGTTTCACTGGAAAATCAGGACACAGTTTTCAAGAAAGGATGAGAGTGAAACTAAAAGACCCACATGGGACTAAACCTATGATTTTGATTCTGTTAATTTTACTGATTGAGCTATCCCAGTAAGTAGATAAATTAGTTGAACATGATATAATTCTCAACTACATTATAATGGACTGACATACACATGACAAAAATAGATTAAGTTAAACATAAAAGAAAGAAAAGTAAGACCACTGATAGCAAGACCAATGCTCATTTATCACCACTAAAGCTGGAGAAAATTAATGAATTTAATTGTCTTAGTCAAATCATTATTGGGGAAGTAACTTACAGCTAGCATTTTATTATACAAATACTATTAAGTCCTGCTAAGTATCAGTAGAATTACTAAAACAAACAGAAACAAAAACCACTGCTTCCATCTTACCTACAATACTGATATATGCATATATAAATTTACAAACACGCTAAGAGAGATTTTGAAAATTGACTTGTAATTTTACATAAAACACCTTGAATCTTTCCATTGTAAAAAAAAATGGCAATGAGACTTCATCAACTAATTTGGCATAGTACTTGTGAGGATTACATTATTAACAAAATGTTTATTGAAGTAGCTTCCAGGAAGTATAAACATGCCCTAAAACTTACCACATATAGTATGTGATAAAATATGTAGTCATTGTTGTCATGGTAAAACACTGGAGAAAACAGTATCTGTAGTTATATTATTGAAAACTTAGCAGTTAATGATAGGTACCACTTAGCCTTTACTTAAGAACGACCACAGGCTGTTTATAATTTATTAAGACAAATATATATATTCACCGACATTTGTCATTTCTTATTTGTGAATTGCCAAGAAAGCACAAAACAAAAATATTACTTTTTCAAGAGTAGAAGATTTTTTCTCATTTTATTTTTCTTCAGTTACCCTATTATTTTCTTTGGGGAATAGATGCCATCAAAAAAAGTAAGGCAAGTGTCCGTGTGTCCTTGTGTCCGTGTGTTCTCATTGTTCAACTCCCACTTATGAGTGAGAACATGCAGTGTTTGGTTTTCTGTTCCGGTGTTAGTTTACTGAGAATGATGGTTTCCAGCTTCATCTGTGTTCATGCAAAGGAAATGAACTCATCCATTTTTATGACTGCATAGTGTTCTATAGTGTATATGTGCCACATTTTCTTTATCCAGGCTATCACTGATGAACATCTGGGTTGGTTCCAAGTCTTTGCTATTGTGAATAATACTGCAATATACATTGTGCATCTGTCCTTATAGTAGAATTATTTATAATCCTTTGGGTATATACCCAGTAATGGGATTGCTGGGTCAAATGGTATTTCTAGTTCTAGATCTTTGAGGAATCAACACGCTGTCTTCCACAGTGGTTGAACCAATTTACACTCCAATCAACAGTGATAAAGCATTTCTATTTCTCCACATCCTCTCCAGCATCTGTTGTTTCCTGACTTTAATGATTGACATTTATTCTAACTGGTGTGAGATGGTATCTCATTGCGCTTTTTGTTTTGTTTTGTTTTGTTTTATGGAGTCCTGCTCTGTTGCCCGGGCTGGAGTGCAGTGGCATGATCTCGGCTCACTGCAAGCTCCGCCTCCCAGGTTCACTCCGTTCTCCTGCCTCAGCCTCCCAAGTAGCTGGGACTACAGATGCCCGCCACCGCGCCCAGCTTATTATTTATTTATTTATTTTTGTATTTTTAGTAGAGATGGGGTTTCGCCATGTTAGTTAGGATGGTCTCAATCTTCTGACCTTGTGATCAGCCGGCCTCGGCCTCCAAAAGTGCTGGGATTACAGGCATGAGCCACCGCACCCAGCCCTCATTGTGCTTTTGATTTGCATTTCTCTAATGACCAGTGATGATAAGCTTTTTTTCATATGTTTCATATGGCCGCATAAATGTCTTCTTTTGAGAAGTGTCTGTCCATATCCTTCTCCCACTTTTTGATGAGGTTGGTTGTTTTTCTCTTGTAAATTTGTTTAAGTTCGTTGTAGATTCTGGATATTAGCCCTTTGTCAGATGGATAGATTGCAAACATTTTCTCCTGTTCTGTAGGTTGCCTGTTCACTCTGATGGTAGTTTATTTTGCTGTGCAGAAACTCTTTAGTTTAATTAGATCTTATTTGTCAATTTTGACCTTTGTTGCCATTGCTTTTGGTGTTTTAGTCTTGAAGTCTTTGTATCTATCTCATGAATGGTATTGCCTAGGTTTTCTTCTAGGGTTTTTATGGTTTTAGGTCTGACATTTAAGTTTTTAATCCATCTTGAGTTAATCTTAGTATAAGGTGTAAGGAAGGGGTCCAGTTTCAGTTTTCTGCATATGGCTAGCCAGTTTTCCCAACACTATTAAATAAGTAATCCTTTCCCCAAACCCCATCGTCTCAACCCAAAACCTCCTTAAACTGATAAGCAACCTTAGAAAAGTCTCAGGATACAAAATCAATGTGCAAAAATCACAAGCATTCCTATACAGCAATAATAGACAAACTGAGAGCCAAATCATGAGTGAACTCCCATTCACAATTGCTACAAAGAGAATAAAATACCTAGGAATACAACTTACAAGGAATATGAAGGATCTCTTCAAGGAGAACTACAAACCACTGCTCAAGGAAATAAGAGAGGATACAAACAAATGGAAAGACATTCCATGCCCATAAATAGGAAGAATCAATATCATGAAAATGGCCATACTGCCCAAAGTAATTTATAGATTCAATGCTGTCTCCATCAAACTACCATTGACTTCCTTCACACAATTAGAAAAAATTACTTTGAATTTCATACAGAACCAAAAAAGAGCCTGTATAACCAAGACGATCGTAAGCAAAACTAACAAAGCTGGAGCCATCACACTACCTGACTTCAAACTATACTACAAGGCTGCAGTAACCAAAACAGCATGGTACTGGTACCAAAACAAATGTATATACCAATGGAACAGAACAGAGACCTCAGAAATAATGCCACACATCTATAACCATCTGATCTTTGACAAACCTGATAGTTTTATTTTTAAATACCGTGTGTGACTGACAAAACCATATTAATATGCTTGTCATTTATAACAGTCATGCTATAAAGAGTGCATAGAATAAAATTTACCATCTTAAACTTTTTAATTGTTAGGTATACAGTTCGTTCATGCTAACTATATTCATATCACTGTTCAGCCAATCTGGAAACTTTTAATCTTGCAAAATTGAAACTTTATAATCATTTAACAAAAACTTCCCATTTTCCCCTATTTCCAACTCCTGGAAACCACCATTCTACTTTCTATTTCTATGAATATGATACTCTAGATATCTCATATAAATTAAATAATACAGCATTTGTCTTTTTGTTACTGACTTATTTTACTTAGCTTAATGTCTTCAAGGTTCATCCACGTCATAGTGTGTCAGAATTTTTATTCTATTTAGGCTGAATGATATTACATTGCCTGTATATATATTGCATTTTATTTATCCATTTATCCATTAATCACTTGGATTTCTTTTACTTTTGTCTATTTTGAATAATGCTTAGATGTGAGTGTGCGATTATCTCTTCAATACCCTGCTTTCAATTATTTGCAAATATACCCAGAAATGAGATTGCTAGCTGATATGGTAATATTATTTTTTAACTTTTGAAAAGCCACCAAACTATGTATGTACAAGAGTTCTGATTTCTTTACATTCTCTCACAGCATTTTTTTATTTTCTCTTTTCTATATTAGACATTGTAATTGGTATGAGATGACACTCATTGTGGTTTTTATTTGCATTTCGCTAATGATTGGAGATTTTGAGCATCTTTTTATATGCTTATTGGCTATTTGTATATCTTCTTTAGAGGAATATTTATTCAAGCCTTTGTCCAACAAATATTTATTCAATGGACAAATATGTTTTTTTTTCCTTTTTTTTTATTATACTTTAAGTTCTAGGGTACATGTGCATGACGTGCAGGTTTGTTACATATGTATACTTGTGCCATGTTGGTGTGCTGCACCCCTCAACTCGTCAGCACCCATCAAGTCATCATTTATATCATGTATAACTCCCCAATGCAATTCCTCCCCCCTCTCCCCTCCCCATGATAGGCCCCAGTGTGTGATGTTCCCCTTCCCGAGTCCAAGTTTCCTCATTGTTCAGTTCCCACCTATGAGTGAGAACATGCGGTGTTTGGTTTTCT
>NW_016811503.1:35768-39677 GCF_001698545.2 Rhinopithecus bieti | reverse complement strand
TATATGTGCCACATTTTCTTAATCCAGTCTGTCACAGATGGACATTTGGGTTTTCTTTTGTTGTTGAGTTGTAAGAGTTCTTTATGTATTCTGGATATTGACCCCATCAGACACACTATTTGCAAATATTTTCTCCCACTTTTTTGGCTTCCTTTTACTCTGCTGAGTGTGTTTTCAATGCAGTCTATCTTGTTTAGTTTTGATTTTGTTTTCCGTGCTTTTAGTATCAAATCAAAAATATCATTGCCAAACCCAATGTATAAACCTTTCCCTCTATACTTTATTCTAAGAATTTTACAGTTTTTTCTCTTATGTTTAGGTCTTTAATCCAATTTGATTTAATATTTGCATATGGTATAAGTTAAAGGTCCAACTTTATTCTTTTGCATGTGGATATCCAGTTTAAACATGGTTACTTGTTGAAGAAACCAGACTTTCCACATTCAGTAGTCTTGGTTGACCCTATATGCAAAAGTTTAATATTGGGCTCTTTATTCTATTTCTAATTGCTTTTATTTCTTTTTTTCTTCTTCACCTCCTTTTCCCTTCTACTTGACAAAAATTTTATACATTTAAGTGTATAATATGTTTTGATGTGTGTATACATGATGAAATGGCTAAATCAAGCTAATTAACATCATATGTATTGCCCAACAAAGTCACCATTTTGTGAGATGAGAAAGTTTCTAATATACTCTCTTAGCAATGTTCAATTGTATAATTTATTGTTATTAACTATAGTCACTGTGATGTAAAATAAGTTTCTTGAAATTATTGTCTAACTGAAATTATGTATTCTTTGACCAATAGCTCCCCAATCTCCCTCACTCTCAGGCTCTGATAACTGACATTCTACCCTCTGCTTCTATGAGTTCAATTGTTTTAGATTCTATATATGCGTGAGATCATGCAGTACTTGTGTTTCCGTGCCTGGTATATTTCACTTATCATATTGTCTTCTAGGTTCATACATATCATCACAAATTATGGAATTTTCTCCTTTTTAAAGACAGAATAGTATTCCATTCCAAAACACATTTCTTTATCTGTTCATTCATTGATGTCCAATTAGGTTGATTCCTTATGTTTGCTATTGTAAAAAAAAAAAAAAAAGAAGTTGAAATGAACATGGGAGTACAAATATCTCATCAACATAATGATTTAATTTTATTTGGAAATATACCCACTAGTGAGATTGCTGGATTATATAGCAGTGTTTTTTTGTTTTGTTTTGTTTTTAATTTTTTGAAAAACCTCCACAGTGGTTTTCATAATGACTCTAATAATTTACACTGCCACCCGTAGTACACACATGTTCCCTTTTCTTCGTATTTTCACCAACACTTATCTTTTGTCTTTTTGATAATGGCCAGTTGAACAGACAGGAAGTGATATACTATTGAAGTCTTAATTTGCATTTTTCTGATGATTAGTGACATTTAGTATTTTAAAATATAATTGCTAGGAATTTGTTTGACTGGTTTTGTTGTTGTTGTTTGTTTGTTTGTTTCTTTTTTTTTTGAGATGGAGTCTCACTCTGTTGCCCAGGCTGGAGTGCAGTGGCACGATCTCGGCTCACTGCACATTCTGCCTCCCGGGTTCATGCCATTCTCCTGCCTCAGCTTCCCCATTTGACTGTTTTTTGAAAAATGTTTATGCAGATCCTATTCCCATTGAAATGGATTATATATTTTCTTAATATTGAGTTCCTTTTATATCTTGGATATTAACCCATTATCAGATGTATGTCCTGGAAATACTCTCCCCTATTTCATAGGTTATCACTTCATTCTGTTTATTGTTTTCTTGGTTGTTTATGTGCTTTTTAGTTTGATGTAATTCCATTTGTCTACTTTTGCTTCTAATGCTTGTGCTTTTGGTGTCATATATAAAAATTATTGCCCAGATCAATGTTCTAGAGCTTTTCCTTTATATTTCTTCTAGTAGTTTCACAGGTGTAGGATTTACATTTAACTGTTTAGTTTATCTTGAGTTGATTTTTCATCTGATGTGAGATGAGGGTCTAATTTCTTTTTCTTCTGCATGTGGATATGCATTTTTATCAACACCTTATTGAAGAGACTGTGTTTCACCCATTGTGTGTTTTTGGCATCTTTGTCAAAAGTCAATTGACCCCAGATATTTGGATTTATTTCTGGACTTTCTATTCTGTTCCCTTGGTCAATGTGTCAGTTTTTATGCCAGTAATATGCTGTTTTTATTGCTATCATCTGTAGGAGATTTTCAAATCACATAGTATAACATCTTCGGCTTTGTTTTTTTTTGCTCAAGATTGATTTAGCTATTTGGGTTCTTTTCTGGTTCCATATAAATGTCAAAATTGTTTTTCTATTTCTCTAAAAAATATTATTGAAATTTTGGTAGAGATTGCATTTAATCTGTACATTGCTTTGAGTATTATGGACATTTTAACAATATTAATCATTAAAATCCATGAACATAGAATATATTTCCATTTATTTGTGTCTTCTACAATTTCTTTTGTCAGTATTGTATAATTTTGAGCTTACAGATTTTCATCACCTTGGTTAAATTTTCCAAGTATTTTGGGATTTTTTTGCAGCTTTTGTAAGTGGTATTTTTGACTTATTTTTATATAGCTTTTCATTAGTGTACAGAAAAGTTACAGATTTTATATGTTCATTTTGTATCTTCCAACTTTACTGACATTGACTATTATTTTCAATAGTTATTTTGTTTAAGTCTTTTGAGGTTTTTCTCTTTTTTTACATGTAAGATCATACCATTTGCAAACAGAGACGATTTAGCTTTACCCTTTCTAATTTAGAAACATTTTATTTCTTCTTTTTGCCTAATTGCTCTGGTTAGGACTTCCAATACTATGATGAATACAAGTGGAGAAAATGAGCACCTTTTCTTGTTCTTAACATAGAGGAAAAATAAATCTTTCAACATTTCACTGTTGAGTATAATATTAGCTGTAGGCCTCTCATATGGTCTTTATGGTATAGAAGTACATTCCTGAAAAACTCATTAGTAGAGAGTTTTTATAATGAAAGGATGTTGAATTATGTCAAATGATTCTACTACAACTGTTCTGATAATCGTATGGCTCTTGTCCATTCTGTTAATGTGGTGTACCATATTTATTTATTTATATATGTTTAATCATCCTTTCTTCTCAAGAATCAATTCTGCTTGATAGTTGTGAATGATAATTTTAATGTGCTGCTGATTTGGGCTTACTAATACTATTTTATTTTACTTTTTTTTTTTTTTTTTTTTTTTTTTTTTTTTTTTTTTTTTTTTTTTTTTTAATGTTTTGAGAGCAAGTCCCTCTGTCGCCCAACCTGGAATGCAGTGGCATGATCTCGGCTCACCACAATCTCTGCCTCCCAGGTTCAAGCGATTCTCTTGCCTCAGTCCCCTGAGTTGCTGAAATTAACAGGTGCACACCACCACGCCTGGCTAATTTTTGTATTTTTAGAGATGGGGCTTCACCATGTTGGCCAGGCTCATCTGAAACTCCTGACCTCAAGTGATCTGCCTGCCTCTGCCTCCCAAGGTGTTGGAATTACAGGTGTGAGCCACCACGTATGGCCAGGGCTTACAATATTTTATTGAGTATACTTGCATCTATGTTCATCAGGAATATCGGCTTGTAATTTTATTTTATTTTATTTTTAATTTTTATTTTTTATTTTTTTTTTTTTTTTGAGACGGAGTCTTGCTCTGTCGCCCAGGCTGGAGTGCAGTGGCCAAATCTCAGGTCACTGCAAGCTCCACCTCCTGGGTTCCCACCATTCTCCTGCCTCAGCCTTCCGAGAAGCTGGGACTACAGGCGCCACCACCTCGCCCGGCTAGTTTTTTATATTTTTTAGTAGAGAAGGGGTTTCACCGTGTTAGCCAGGATGGTCTCGATCTCCT
>NW_016811503.1:31612-33444 GCF_001698545.2 Rhinopithecus bieti | reverse complement strand
CCATCATTCTCAGCAAACTATCGCAGGAACAGAAAACCAAACACCGCATGTTCTCACTCATAGGTGGGAACTGAACAATGAGGTCACTTGGACTCGGGAAGGGGTACATCACACACCGGGGCCTATTATGGGGAGGGAGGAGGGGGGAGGGATTGCATTGGGAGTTACACCTGATGTAAATGATGAGTTGATGGGTGCTGACGAGTTGATGGGTGCAGCACACAAACATGGCACAAGTATACATATGTAAGAAACCTGCACATTATGCACATGTACCCTAGAACTTAAAGTATAATAATTTAAAAAAAAAAGAAAGAAATAAAAAAAAAATTCAGCAGTTAAGCCATTAAGTTCTGGGCTTTTCTTTCTTGGGACACATTTACCTACTGATTTAATCTCCTGACTTGTTATTGGTCAGTTCAGATCGTCTGTTTCTTTATAATTTAGTCTGCACACGTTGTATGTTTCCAGGAATTTATCCATTTTTTCTAGATTATCCAAAAGTTGGCATATAATTGTTCATAGTAGACTCATGATTCTATGCATTTCTATGGCAACTGTCACAATGTCTCTTTTATTTCTGACTTTATTTATTTGAGTCTTCTCTTTTTTCTTTGTTAGTCTAACTAAAGGTTTGTTGATGTTACGTTTTCATAAAAGTAGTTTCTACTTGTTGATTTTTTTCTATTGTTTTCCTATTCTGTATTTCATTTATGCCTTCCCTTATCTTTATTATTTCTTCCCTTCAGTTAATTTTGGGATTAGTTTGCTCTGTTTCTAACTTCTTGATGTATAACATTAGAATGTTTACTTTAAATCTTTCCTCTTTTTTGATGTAGGTGTTTACTGCTGTAAACTTTCCTCTTAGGAATGTTTTGGCTGCATCTCATAAGTTTTAGTATGTTTTGTTTCCAATTTCATTTGTCTCAACATTTTTTAAATTTTTATTTTAATTTCTTCTCTGACACATTGGTAGTTCGGTGGCATGTTGTTTAATTTCCACATATTTGTGAATTTTTCAAATTTTCTTCTTTTATTGATTTATGGTTTCATACAATTATGATTGGAATAGACACTTAATATTATTTCAATTTCTGAAATTTGTCAAGCCATTTTTTGTGGTCTAATATTGATCTGTTCTGGAGAATGTTTCATATGTGCTACAGAAAAATGTTTACTCTGCTGTCGTTGGATGAAATGTTCTATGTTCTGTATATAACTGTTAGGTCAGTTTAGTCTAAAGTATAGTTCAATTTTAAAGTTTTCTTATTGATCTTCTGTCTGATACTGTTTCAATTATTGAAAGTGCAGTACCAGGACTTCAGATCATCATGGTGGACAGGAGGCAAGACTAGATTGCAGCTCTGATTCAGACAGACAGAGCACACTGTGGAGGCATACATCGTGAATTTTAGCTCCAGAAGGACTGCAGGAGTAAACCAGGAACCCTGAAAGGACCCACAGACCCTCTGAAGGAAGTAGACTGCTCCTGCAGGACCCAGGAGACACCTCAAATACTGAGTGCCCAAACTGCAAAAACGGGAAAGGGAGATCCTCCGCCTGGAACACACACCCTCACGGAGAAACTGAAGGTCTAGTTTGCAGGAGAAGTTTCTGACCTTACCTGGAGCTGAGTAAATTTAGAGAGCTGAGCAAAATGCAGGGGTAGAGGAAGCAGTGGGAAAGGCCCTGGGAGCTCGCTGGGTTCACAAGCAAGCCATTCCTGCCTGGCACAACAGGGATCATTTGGGAGGGAGGCCAGAAGCACGGGGAAAGTGCCAGAGGGAGGAGAAAGAACTAAAACCATTTTTTTTTTTTTTTTTTTTTTTTTT
>NW_016811503.1:11987-30456 GCF_001698545.2 Rhinopithecus bieti | reverse complement strand
AGAAATGCAAAATGTTCTGGAAAGTCTCAGCAATAGAATTGAACAAGTAGAAGAAATAAATACAGAGCTCAAAGACAAGGTATTTGAATTAACCCAATCAAACAAAGACAAAGAAAAAAGATAAGAAAATATGAGCAAAGCCTCCAAGAAGTCTCAGATTATGTTAAATGACCAAACCTAAAAATAGTCAGTGATTCTTAGGAATAAGATAAATCTAAAAGTTTGGAAAACATATTTGGGGAAACAACTGAGGAAAACTTTCCCAACCTTGCTAGAGATCTAAACATCCAAATACAAGAAGCACAAAGAACACCTGGAAAATTTATTGCAAAAAGATCATCACCTAGGCACATTGTCATCAGGTTATCTAAAGTAAAGACAAAAGGAAAGAATCTTAAGAGCTATGAGACAAAAGCACTAGTTAACCTATAATAAAAAACCTCTCAGATTAACAGCAGGTTTCTCAGCAAAAACCCTACAAGCTAGAAGGAATTAGGGTCCTATCTTCAGTCTCCTTAAACAAAACAATTATGAGCCAAGAATTTTGCATCCAGTGAAACTAAGAATCATATGTGAAGGAAAGGTACAGTCTTTTACAGACAAACAAATGCTGAGATAATTTGCCACTACCAAGCCACCACTACAAAAACTGCTAAAAAGATCTCTAAATCTTGAAACAAATCTTAGAAACATATCAAAACAGAACCTCTATAAAGTATAAGTCACATAGGGCTTATAAAACAAAAATACAATTTAAAAGGCAAAAAACAAAACCAAAACCAAAATACACAGGAAATGAATATCATGATGAATGGAAGGGTACTTCACATCTCAATACTAACATTGAATGTAAATGGCCTAAATGCTCCTCTTAAAAGATACAGCACTGCAGAATAGATAAGAACCCACAAACCAACCACCTGCTGCCTTCAAGAGACTCACTTAATGTATAAGGATTCACATAAAGTGATGGAAGAAGGCATTTCAGCAAATGGACACCTAAACTAGCAGGGGTAGCTATTCTTACATCAGACAAAACAAAGTTTAAAGCAACAGTTGTCAAAAAAGACAAAGAGGGACATTTTATAATGATAAAAGGCCTTGTCCAACAGGAAAATATCACAGTCTTAAACATATATGCAGCTAACACTGGAGCTCCCAAATTTATAAAACAATTACTAATAGACCAAAGAAATGAGATGGACAGCAACACGATAAAAGTGGAGGACTTCAATACTCCACTGAGAACACTAGAAATGGGTCATCAAGACAGAAAGTGAACTCCAAAAGGAAAATTCGAAACCATACAAATACATATAAATTAAATAACCTGCTCCTAATGATTATTGGGTCAAAAGGAAATCAAAATGAAAATTTAAAAATTCTTCAAACTGAACAATAATGACACAACCTATCAAAACCTCTGGGATACAGTAAAGATGATACTAAGAGTAAAGTTCACAGCCCTGAACACCTACAACTAAAAGACTGAAAGAGCACAGGCTGACATTCTATGGTCACACCTCAAAGAACTAGAGAAAGAAGAACAAACCCAACCCACACCCAACAGAAGAAAGGACATAACCAAGACCCACAAGTAATGGAGATATAAAAATGCCCTAACAAAAAATTTCAAATAATTGTCATAAGGAAGGTCAGTGAACTAGAAAATGTGGGCACACAATTTAATGAAATTAGAGAAACAATAAACAAGATAAAATATAACAGAGGTATACCGAAATCATTAAAAGAAATTCTGGAGTTGAAGAACACAATGAATAAAATGAAAAGCAATAAATAGCAAAACAGAAGAACTGATGAAGCAGAAGAATGAGTATGTGAACTTGAAGATAGATTACTTGAAAATTAACTCAAGAGAAACAAGATATTTGCCACCCAGGTAATCAGTATAATAATTGATAGGTAGTTTTTAATCCTTACCCTCCTCCCAACCTCTACCCTCAAGTAGGCCCCAGTGTCTATTGTTCTCTTCTTTGTGTCCATGTGTACTCAATGATTAGCTCCCACTTACAAGTGGGAGCATGCGGTGTTTTTTGTTCTGTTCCTGCATTTATTTGCTTAGGACAATGCCATAGGAGTAGTATCAGATAAGTTTTAAAAAGACGATTTCAAGAAAGACATTTATCAAACATTTTTACAGTAAAATATCAATTTGACCTTTTGTTTCTCATTTTACTTTCCTCTTACAAAGACACATAAAACTTGCTTCTCAAACCCAGTACCAATAAATAAAACACTTTTTACCAGTCCAAACAATACATTAAGATATTAAATAAAAAGCAACCATATCCTTCTTTTCATCTGTCTTTTCCTCATTCTAGCACTCAAAGGCAAACATTGTCAAGAGTTCCTTGTGTTTCTGTTAAAAAACGTGTACTGTAAGAGTAACTATTCTCCCTGATTACAATTTTTTGCTTCCTTACAGTCCTCCACAAGAGTGAGATATTGATCTTTTAAAGCTGGAATATGATCATGCCATCACCCTGCTTGAAGCCCTCATTATTTACCATTGCATTGGAAATAGAATTTATATCTACAAATTCCTACATGATCTTGCCTAGGACTACTTCTCTGCCTCATTGCACACATTAATGTCTGAATTCAGATAAAGTGGCCTTTACTTAAATTCTCTAAGAGAAGTTCTTTCCCAGCTCAGAATTTTGAATATGTTCTTTCATCTACTGAATGTCTTTTCCCTCAACTCTTGCATAGTCAGCCCCTTCTCGTTCTTCAGGTCTCAGTTTACTGCTAGCTACTCAGAAAAGGTATCCCTGACCACCAGATTTAAAGTAAGTCTTGGCACACCACAGTATTATCTGTTCTTCATTCTTTTATTTTCTTTCACAGTAATATACCACAATTTGTAATTTTTTGCTGACTTTTGCTTATTTGTTTATTTTCTGCCTCTTCCACTGCTCAGTGCACTAAGTTCTAGGATTGTATGGTGCTCATTTGTACTGTTCACTGATGGGCATGTAGAACCTAGAACTGAGTTAGTACATCTTAGATACATAACAGTCATTTTTTGTAAGACAAGTACTGATGTGTTTTCTCTCATTAGAGATTAGTTTGCATTTTCTAGAATTTAGTGTGAATTGAATCTTTTAATATTTATTCATATTGTCATGTATATCAATCTTTGTTTTCTTTTGAGTAGTATTTCATTGTGGGAATACCACAATTTGTTTATGCATTCACCTGTTAATGAACATTTGGATAGTTTCAAGTTTTTTGCTATTACAGATTAAGTTGCTATTAATATTGATATACAAGTATGAAAATATGCTTTCTTTTATCTTAAGTAAATACTGGGCAATGTTATCACTAGATCATATGGTAAAATGTGTTTTTAACAACATGTGGACATGCCAAACTGTTTTCCAAAGTCACTGTAGCAATTTACATTTTTATCAACAGTGTATCAGTGTTCCTTTACATCCTTGACAGAATTTGGAATGATCTTTAGAAGAAAAATTCAGACATTCTAATGGACATGTAATGGTATCTTATTGTAATTTTGATTTACATTTCCCCAATGACTAATGATTTTAAGCATCTTTTCATGTGCTTATTGGCTATTTACATTTATTTTTATCTATAAATCATGTGTCATTAAACAACAGGGATACATTCTGAAAAATGTATCCTGAGGCTATTTTGTCATTGTGTGAATATCATACAATGTACTTAAACAAACTTTGATAGTTTAGCCTGCTACACACCCAGGCTACGTAATATAGCCTATTGCTCCTAGACTACAAACATATATGGCACGTTGCTGTACTAAATACTGTAGGCAACTTTAACACAATGGTCAACATTTATGTATCTATACATAGAAAAAATACAATGAAAATGTGGTATGAAAGGTGAAAAAACGATACACCTGCATAAAGCACTTACTATTGTGAATAGAGCTTATAGGACTGAGAGTAGCTATGAGTCAGTTGGTGAGTAGTAAGTGAATGTGAAGGCCTGGGACATTATTGTACACTATTGTAGACTTTATAAACACTGCACACTTAGACTAGACTAAATTAAAAAAGTTTCTGTCCTCAATAATAACATTAACTTACTGTAACTTTTTTACTTTATAAAGTTTTTAATTTTTTTAACTTTTGACTCTTGTAATAACACTTAGCTGAAAACACAAATACATTGTACAATTGCACAAAAATATCTTTCTTTATACCCTTATTCTGTAAGATTTGTTTGCTATTTTAATTTTATTTTTTTTAAACTTTTCAACTTTTATTATTAGAAAGAAGACACAAGTACATACATTAGTTTAAGCCTACACAGGTTCAAGATACTCAATATAACTGCCTTCCCTCTTCACATCTTGTCCCGCGAGAAGATCTTCAGGGATAATCACATTTGTGGAGCTTTCTTCTTCTATAATAACAATGCCTTCTTCTGGAATATCACCGAAGAAACTGTCTGAGAAGGTTCACAGTTAACTTATTTTATAAGTATTAATAGAAGGAATACACTTTAAAATACAATAAAAATATAGTATAATAAATGCATAAACCAGTAACAGTCATTTGTTATCATTATCAGGTGTTATATACTGTACATAACTTTTATATTATGTTTTTATATCAATGGCAGTGCAGTAGATTTGTTTACACTAGCATCACCACAAACACATTAGCAATACATTGTGCTACAATGTTACAATGGTTACGATGTCACTAGGTAATAAGAACATTTTCAGCTCTATTATAGTCTTATGGCACCACTGTCATTTATGTGGTCTGTTTTTGGCTGAAATTAGTTATGTGGCTCATGATTGTATCGTGTATTCAAATATTTTGCCCATTTCCTTCTTGTATGCTTTGTATTCTTATTGAGTAGAAAGATATATTTATATAATCCAGATATAAGTCTTGTGTCTAATGTCTGTGTTGCAAATATTCTATCTTAGTGTGCTCTGTTTTCAGCATGCACATACACATTTGTAATTGTATGGCTTCCTAATACACCATCATATTTATCATTACGAAGTGTCTCTCTTTATCTCTGTAACCTTTGTCTTGAAATATATTTTATCTGATACTAAAATATTGCTCTAACCTTCTTATGCTTAATATTTGTAAGACATCATTTTTCTATATTTACTTTTAATCTATCTGTATGCTTATATTGAGAGTGTGTCTCTTAGAGACAGATATACTAGAGTCTTGCTTTTTTCCACTCTGTCAGTGGCAACCTTTTAATTTATATGTTTGCACAGGTGTCCAACTCTTTGAATACAAGATTTATTTGCTTACCTGTGGTGGTAGATATAACTAAACTTATGCAAGTTTTTTTTTTTTTTAAGCTCATTGGCTATTGTCAGTGTTAGTGTATTTTATGTGTGGCCCAAGATAATTCTTCCAATGTGGCCCAGGGAAAAAATGTTGGACACCCGTGGTTTAGACCATTAAAATGTAATCAAAATAGTAATATTTTTACTTTAACCATCGTGTTATTATTATTATTATTATTATTATTATTAGAGTAACAAAAATGTCATTTAGTCAACATTTATTTAGCATTGAATATATCATATTCCCCTAGGCTCTGGGAATAAGGAATAAACCAGATAGACAAAAGAGTACGTCCCTTTAACTGCTGCGATTATCAGCCTTGCTTAACTACAAGGCTTAACAGAGGTTTCAGCTACAAATATTTTTTAAAAATCTGTATTTTACTTTAAGTTCTGGGATACCTGTGGAAGACGTGCAGGTTTGTTACATAGGGAAACGTGTGCCATGGTGCTGTGCTGCACCTCTCAATCCATCATCTATGTATTAAGCCCCACATGCATTAGCTATTTTCCCTAATGCTCTCCCTCCCCCTGCCCCCCGCAAAGGCCCCAGTAGGTGTTGTTCGTCTCTCTGTGTCCAAGTGTTTTTATTGTTCAGCTCCCACTTATAAGTGAGAACATGCTAACCATTGTATTATTCATTTTCTCTTTGTCCCTTATGTTTATTTATTCCTCTATTTTTCCTTCTGTATTTTCTTTTTAAACATTTAAAATATTTGGATACTTTTATTTTTATTTTTATATGAGCGTGTTTACTATATCCCTGTGTGTAGTTTTTCAGTGGTTGCTTGATGATTTCCAATAAACATACTTAACAATTCACAGTCTACTTAAAGTTAATATTGTGCCACTTATCCCCAAATGTAGAAATCTTGCAACTAGTTTCTCTTTATTGATGTTATTGTTACAATTGTCAAAATACTATGTTTTCATACACAGAAAACCACACCAAACTATGTTATATTTACTTTCTAAAGTTGTGTATTTTTTAAGAACTTAAGAGAAAATAGTCTTTTATATAGTTCGGTAGATATATATCATTTCAATTGTTCTTCCTTCCTTCCAGAAGATTCAAGCTTCTTTTGATATTCACAAATAACTTTAGTATTTCTTGTAGAGTAGGTCTATTAGTGATGAAATCTCTTAGTTTTCCTTCATCTGAAAATGGCATTGTTTATTCCCGATGTGCTAGGAAAATAGAATGCATGGTTGACATTTTTTTTTTTCTTTTTAACTTCAAAGATTTTGTTCCATTGTTTTCTGGGCTTCATAGTTTCTGATGTGACTTCTACAATGTTTGAATTCTTGTTCCACTGTGTGTAATTTATTATTTTGGGTGGAAGATTTAAAGGTTTTTTTCTTTAGCTTTGGTTTTCAGCAGTTTAATTGTGATGTGTATAAATTCATAGCCCCTTCTGAATTTATTCTATTTGAGTACTGTTGAATTTCTTGAATCTGTGAATGTATGCTTTTCCCTACATTTGAGAAGTTTTGGTCATTATGTCTTCAGATAAATTTTCCACTTCAATTTCCTTCTCTTCTTCTTCTAGAATTCTAATTACTTTTGCATAGTGTTCCACAAGTCCCACTGCTCATTTTTTCAATCTTTATTATTCTCCCTTTTAAAATTTGAATAATTTCTGGTGATCTAGTGATTTTCTTTTTAGTGTCCCTGATTCTTTTCTATGTAAATGTTTAAAATTGCTGATATTGAACTTTTTGTTCTAAATATTCCATTTTGTTCTTGTATTATATTTTATATTTTATCTGATAACTTCTATCTTTCTATTTATGGCAAGTATGTCTGCCTCTACCTCATGGAACACAGTTAGAATAGCTATTATGTTATAGGGTACTAAGTTTTGGTTACACCAGATAAATAAATTCCAGAGATTAACTGTACAGCATAGTGCCTATAGTTAACAATACTGTATTGTTGACTTAAAAATTTGCAAAGAGTTTAGGTCTAATGTGAAGTGTTCTTATATTATTAATAATAATAGTAATGATAATAATAATAATAAGTAAAGACAGCAGGAGGAAGGTTTTGGAGGTGATAGGTTTATGACATAGATTGTACTGATGACTTCACAAGTGTATCCTTATCTCCAAACTTATCAAGTTGCTTGTACATTAAATATGTATAGCATTTGTGTGTCAATCACATTTCAACAAATGCAAATCAAACTCACAATGAGGCAGAATATCACACTAGTAGGATGGCTATTACTAAAAAGTCAAAAAACAACATATACTGGCAAGGTTGGAGAGAAAAGGGAGCACTTATATCCTGCTGGTGAAAATGTAAACTAGGTCATACACTGTGGAAGGCAATTTCGAGATTTCTCAGATAACTTAAAACAAAACTACCATTCCATGTAGTTATCCCACTAGTGGATATACGCCCCAAAGAAAATAAGTAATTATATCAAAAAGACATATGCACTAATATGTTCATCACAGCCCTATTCACAACAGCAATAGAATCAACCAAGATATCCATCAACAGTGGACTGGTTAAAGGAAATGTGGTACATATACACCATGGAATACTACACAACCACAAAAAATGAAATCATGTCCTTTGCATAAACAAAAATGCAGCTGAAGGCCATTATCTTAAGTGAACTAATGCAGGAAGAGAAAACCAAATACCACAATACACATGAACATAAAGATGGTAACAATAGACACTGGAGACTGCTTGAGAGGGGAGAATGGGAGAAGAATGTGGGCTGGAAGGCAACTTATTATGTACTATGCTTACTATCTAAGTAATAACACCATTCATACACTAAGCCTCAGCAACACAAAATTTATCCATGTAACAAACCTGCATATGTACCCTCTAGAACCTAAAATAAAAGTAGAAGAAAATAAAAATTTCGTAAAGGAAATATACACTAATTCATGATAATAATTTACGTATTATTATAAGAGCTCCATCACAAAATAAAATCTGCAGTGTTAGGAGAAACTGAAACTAATTTCTAATGAATTCAATGAATGATAAGTTCTATGCTTCATGGAAATTAGGGACTAGAATTAATTCTTGATTCACGCCTATTCCAACCTCAACCTTGCTTATCCTCTGAGGTGTATCATCAACAATTTGACATTCCTGTTAGTTAAATTCCATGCAATTTTTAAGAACAATAAACATAGAGAAAAAAATGTTTAAGTATATAAAGCTGTTTCAGCCAACAGATGTAGAGTAATTGCTACAAGTAAATGAATATCTTGTCAAATACATTCTCAGAAATAATTGCTAGAAATACAATGTCCTATCCCTCTTGCTCAACTCTGCCAAAAAAAAAAAAAAAAGAGTTTTGGTGTGATAATTCCAACATTTTAAAATCATTTGGAATCTAGGAAATTATTGTTTGTTTTATCAGGCAATCAACCTGATTCAGACTGCGTATTTTTCTTGAAGTTTCTCTGAGACTATCCAAGCAGAGTATTAAGTGGGGACTTTGAAATGACAACATGAAACTCAAGAGAAGAGTTGAGTATAGATATGGAGTCATATATCTAAAGACAATAATGGAAGCAAATGAATGTATTAATAAGACAGTATGTGTAAAAATGGAAGGTCAAAAAATGAATAAAATACCAATCTAGGTATCAGATAAGGAAAACAAGAAAAGAGATAAAAATATAGAGCTTAGTTCTTGTCACAGTGCCTCGATTATAGTTGATGATCAATAATATCTGTTGAATCTGTGAATAAAAAGACAACATAAGGATGAAGTGAAATAATTCTAAAGTTAGAATAGAGTTAAACATATTTTGAGTTAAAGAGAAGCAATACAGTAGATAAAGAGTTAAATAGAATCAATTTAGATTAGAGACGCTGATAAAAATATAAGGACTCTGTATTGGAAACAATGCCTCATGGTAGCATTATTACAAATTTCCTGATAAGATAGAAAAAGTCATAGGATTCCATATGTACCTTTAGTAGTAAAGTAAACTTTACTTTGCAATTAATTGAATTACATAAAGGTAAGGGAAAAGAAGGTATCACATCACATCTTCATAAGTGAGTGGTTAGATAAATAATGGTAACCCATTCTTTAAGATAAAGTAAATAGAACAGTTTATCTTTAACATCTCCTTTTACCCCACCCTCTACATTACAAACAAGTCACTATATAAAGGGGCATAGGACTGATATAATCAAATAGTATAAACATCAAGAGAAGAGATGTTTCTTACATAAAAGGGAAAGAGTAATTATTGAAACATGTGAAGAGAATCCCATCTCCACATCACAGTCTAATTCCATATGAATGGTGAAATTAAAGATAACGCCCACTGGAGAATATTTTTATTTATCCTGTGAAAGAACAATGTTTGTTAAAGCAAAGGAAGATAAAATATTCTGTGATAAGAATTTAGAATGTAAAGAGATCTGTTCACAAAGGAATAGTAGCATGGCAGGGATGAAGGCCAGTGGTAATGCTGAAAAGAGCTGGGGTAAGGGTGTGTGCAGTGTCATAGGGAGTTAATAATACAGAGGAAATAGTTTTAGAGAGGCATTATCTTGTAACTGGCCTTTAAGGGTAACAGAGATTCAATCATGGGTAGAACTTACTGATCTTAAGTAGTCTATTATGGATGAGAGAACTAACAAAGGATTGCAGGTTTAACCTGTTCTGACTTTGATATATGTTTCTGTTCTTGCCTGTGCCACCCCTTATGTTGGTGAGAGCTGCCTTTAGGTTACATGGAGCAGCAAGAAGGATACTTGTATGGATGGGGTCTACTACAATTTGAGCAGTCTCTGGTTTTGGTGAGGTCTGCCGCACTATCTATAAAATGGACAAAAAAGAGAAAAGGACAGTTGAACACAGAGGTGCACAAGAAAGAAGCAATATGACCTCATACCTAGTTTTCTTTTGCTGTTGGTCAGAGATGATTTCTTTACTGTATTTAAATATATATTACATACAATTTGCCAATTTAACCATATTTAATTGTACAGTTTAATGGCATTAATTATATTCACAACATTTTGCAACCATAACTACTATCTGTTTCCAAAACATTTATACCACCCGAAACAGAAACTCATAACCATTAAGCAATAACTCCTCACCACCATCACCTACCCTCAGCCCCTGGTGACCGCTAATCTACTGTCTGTCTCTGAATTTGCCTATTTTAGATATTTCACCTTCATTTCCTAAGAAAGATATTGGTCATTGGTTAAGAGTGCTGAGTTATTATCTTGAGAGGACCGGCCACTGATGGTATACTGAGGCAACATATAAACTAGAGAACGATAAACAGCTTACAATGGCCAGAATAGTCATAAAAATGAGCTAATTGACTCAAATATCATCCACAGATATTTCTTGGAACTGAAATATTAGACAATGTTATATCTAAAGGTTACAATGACTTTTCAACTCCTGCCAACTGTTGTCATTAATTAATTAGAAATTTAGTGCTGCCAGATTTTTCTTTTTTAGGAAAGCTAGAACATTTGGACTGTTAGGCAAAACATCCAAAATTTTAAAAGTCTGTAGGTCAAATCTGGCCCTCGTGTCATCAGCTTATGGATTTTATTATTAAAAAGTCTTATTTTGCTGCAAAAAATGCTATTATATTTTAAAAGGCGTGCATTTGTAACGGAACAAAGGTATAAGATTTGTGACATTTTTTGAGCACTTTGAGGGGCCCGGGTATGTATGCACAAAATGAGTATTTCCCAAGGATGAGAAATGGCAAAGCAGAACTAGCAAAACGTCAGGAATCCAAGGGATTCTAGAATCATAAGTTACTTCTTTGTGCCTTTATGTTATTTAATTCGTTTTTTCTTTTGATAAAATTGTATACATTTATCATGTAAAACATGATATTTTGAAGTTTACATATATTTTGAAGTTTACATATATTTTGAAGTTTACATATATTGTCGAATGGTTAAATCTAGCTAGTAACGTATTACCTCACATTGCTCTCATTTTTGTGATGAGAGCACTTAACATGCACTCCCTTAGCATTTGTCAAGAATACAATATATTATGGTTAAATATAGTCACCTTGCTGTACAATAGATCTCCTGCATATATTCTTCCTATCTCCCAGCCATCATCTCCCCTACTTCCCCTTCCTGCTAACCACCCTGGCCTCTGTAATGACCATTCTACGGTACTTCCCTGAGATTAACTTTTTAAGATTACATATATGAGTGAGATCATCTGATATTTATCTTTCTGTGTCTTTGTATCTTTTAAAAGTAATGCCTTGCAATTGATAAGCATTCAATAATTATTTGTTCAATGGTTTAAAAAAAGGAAAGAAATAAACNCAGTGTTTATTTACTTGAATACAATTGAAAATTGTATCAATTCTCACAGCCTTGGCTTCGATTTTATTTTATTTTTTCTTTTTGTCCTTCTCTGTGATATAAATTCTGATGGTTCCCTCTTGTGGCGAAAATCAGAAAATCAGAAGAGGTTCTAAGTATTTCATTTTATTTTCTTGTTTATAAAAAGATCTAAGATAAAACCCACTGTGAAAAAAATAAAAATGTATAAACTTAATTATTTCTGAAATGTTTGAATTTATATTCCCTGTCCTCAAGAAGTTAACAGCTAATAGGGAATAAAGCACAGGAGCAGATGTTTCAATATAGTGTCATTGATACAAAAATGAATGATTTTCACAACAAGCAGTAGTGGCACAAAGAAAGCATTTGATTCCTTTTACCTCTTGGGAATGTTAGGTAGGAAATAGGTACTGTATGTCTGATTCTTCAGGGCTTTGGTTAGAATGCTAAGCTACAATTACATTAGAAGAAAATCAAGGGTCAGAATTATCCTGGAGGCAGAATGGCAAGCGCTCAACACTGGGATCAGAAAAACGGGAACTAAGGCAAATATTAAGAGTCAAACTGTCACACTTGAGAGCTAAACAGAGATTAATTATTCAGGGATGATATTAGAGATAAGCAAAAGGTAGACTTTGGCCAAAAACCAAACAAAACAAAAAAAAGGTGTGGAAAATTTCACAGGTGATTTCTTTCTTGTAGTAAAATATATATTACATAAACTTTGCCACTTTGATTATATTTTTTCCTTTGCACATTTTAATGTTTTAGGTTTTTAAACATTTATTTAAATATTTTTAGGGGTACAAGTGATTTTTCATTACTTGGGTAGATCATGTAGTGGTGAAGTCTGGCCTTTAGGTGTACCCATCACCAGAATAGTGTACACTGTACCCAACAGGTAATTTTTCATCCCTTACCACCCTTCCAAGCTCCCCACTTCTCAGACTCCAATGTCCATTGTAGCACTCTGTATACCTTCATGTTCCCATGACTTAGCTCCCATTTTTAAGGGAGAACGTGTGGTATTTGGTTTTCTATTCCTGAGTTACTTCATTTAGGATAATGGCCTCCTGCTCCATCTAAGTTGCCGCAAAATATATTATTTCTTCATTCTGCTTTATAGCTGAGTAATATCTCATCATATATATATGTATATGTACATATATACATATACACATATGTACATATACATATGTATGTATATATACGTGTGTGTATATATACACACACTCATAGGTTATTGGGCATTTCAGTTTATTCCAACTCTTTGCATCTGTAAATCGTGCTGCAATAAACATACATGTGCAGGTGTCTTTTGTATATAACAACTTATTTTCCCTTGGGTAGACACCTAGCAATGGGATTGCTGGGTTGAATGGTAGATCTACTTTTAGTTATTTGAGAAATCTCCATGCTGTTTTCCATAGAGGTTGTACTGATTTACATTCCACTAATAGTGTATAAGCATTTCCCTTTCACCAAATCCACACCAACATCTATTGTTGACTTTTTAATAATAGTCATTCTGGCTGGGGTAAGGTGTTAGCTCATTGTGGTTTAATTTGCATTTCTCTGATCATTAGTGATGTTGAACATTTTTTCATATGTTCATTTTTTCATATGTTACTCATTTGTATATCTTCTTTAGAGAAATGTCTGGTCATGTCATTTGCCTACTATTTAATGAAATTATTCATTTATTTCTTGCTGATTTGAGTTTCTTACAGGTTTTAGATATTAGCTATTTGTTGGATATGTGGACTGCAAATATTTTCCCCCATTTTGTAGGTTGACTATTTACTTTCTTGTTATTTCTTTTGCCATGCAGAAGCTTTTTAGTTTGGTTAATTCCTGCTTATTTATTCTTTATTTTTATTGCATTTGCTTTTGGGATCTTAGTCATAAATTATTTGCCTAATCCAATATCCAGAAGAGCTTTTCCTATGTGACCTTCTGGCTTTGTTATAGCTTCAGGTCTTAGATTTAAGTTTTTTATCCATCTTGAATTAGTTTTTGTATACAGTAAGAGATAGGGAACCAGTTATATTCTTCTGCCACTGACTATTCAATTTGCTGAGCACCATTTATTGAATAGTTATTTTCCCAGTGTATGTTTCTGTCTGTTTTGTCAAAGATCAGTTGTTATAGATGTTGGGCTTTATTTCTGGGTTCTCTATTCAGTTCCATTGGTCTATGTATCTACTTTTATACCAGTACCATGCAGGTTTGATTACTATAAACTTACAGTATAATTTTAATTTGGGTCATGGAATGCCTCCAGCTTTGTTCTTTTTACTTAGAATTGCTTTAGCTACTTGGGCTCTTTTTTGGTTCCATATGAATCTTAGAACTTATTTTTTCCTAATTCTCTGAAAAATGACTTTGGTGTTTCAATAGAAATCTCATATAATGTGTGTATTTCTTTGAGCAGTGTGGTCATTTTAACAATGTTGATTATTCCAATCCATGAACGTGGAATGTTTTTTCATTTGTGTGTAACATCTCTGATTTCTTCCAGCAGTGTTTTTATAGTTCTCCTTGTAGAGATCTTTCACTTCCTTGGTTACGTATATACTAGTTTGTTTTGTTTTGTTCTGTTTTTTTTTTACAGCTAGTGTAAATGGAATTGAGTTCTTGAATTGATTTTCATCTTGGTCATTATTGTTATATAGCAGTGTTACAGATTAGTATACATATATTTTTAACCTGAGAACTTAGTGAATTCATTTATCACATCTAAGAGTTTTTGGAGGAGTATTTAGGGTTTTCCAGGTATAGGATCATGTCATCAGCAAACAGAGATAGGTTAGCTTCCTCTTTTCCAATTTGGATGTCCTTTTATTTTTTTCTCTTGTTTGATTGCTGTGCCTAGGACTTCTATTACTATGCTAAATAGAAGTGAGCATCTTTGCCTTATTCCAGATCACAGGGAGAATACTTTCAACTTTTCCCGATTCAGTATGATGTTGGCTGTTGGTTTGTCATATATGGCTTTTATTAATTTGAGATATGTTCCTTCTATGCCTAGTTTGTTAAAGGTTTTATCATGGAGTAACTTTGGATTTTGTCAAATGCTTTTCTGCATCTATTAAAATGATCATATAGCTTTTGTGTGCAAGTTCTTTAAATGTCTGGTAGAATTCAATTATGCATCTCTCCGGTACTGTGCTTTTATTTGTTGGAAGATTTTTTTATTACAGGTTTAACCACTATGCTTTCCGTTGGTCTCTTCAGGATTTCTATCTACTCCTGATTCAAGCTTGTGAGGATGTTTATTTCAAGGAATTTATTCATTCCCTCTAGATTTTATAGTTTGTGCACATAAAAGTTTCATAGTAGTTTCAGATGATCTTTCATATTTCTGTGATATCCATTGTAATGTCTCCATTTGCATTTCTGATTGATCTTATTTGAATCTTCTCTCCTCTTGCTTAATCTACATAGTAGTTTGGTAATTTTATCTTTTCAAAAAAACGACTTTTTATTTCATTGATCCTTTGTAATTTTTTCTTCAATTTCATTAATTTCTGTTCTGATCTTTGCTATTTCTTTTCTGCTAGCTTTCGGTTTGGTTTGTCATAGTTTCTCTAGTTCGTAGTGGTGTGACATTAGCTTGTCAATTTGTGATCTTTCTGTTTCTTTGATGTAGGAAATTAGCAGTACAAATTTTCCTCTTAGCACTGTTATTGCTCTATCCCAGGGATTTTTATAACCTGTATTACTGTTACCATTCATTTTGCCAACTGTGTAAATTTTTATCTTGATTTTATTATAGACCAAAAGAGTATTCAGGAGCAGATTAATTTCCATGTATTTGTATAGTTTCGAGAGCTCCTCTTCGAATTGATTTCTAGTTTTATTTCACTGTGATCTGATAAGATACTTTACATAAATTTGATTTTCTTAAAATTTATTGAGGCTTGTTTTGTGGCCTATCATATGGACTATCTTGGAGAATATTCCATGTGCTGATAAGAAAAATGTACCTTTTTCAGGTTTGGGGTAGAATATTATGTAAATTCCTGCTAGGTCCATTTATTCCAGAGTCCAGTTTAATTCCAGTATTTATTTGTTAACCTTCTGTCTCAATTATCTCTCTAGTGCAGTTAATGGAGTGTTGAACTCCTTCACTATTATTGTATTGCTGCCTATATCTTTTTTAGTCTAGTAGTATTTGTTTTATGAATCTGTGAGCTCTGGTATTAGGTGCATAGATATTTAAGGTTGTTATATCTTCTTCTGAAATCGATCCCTTTATCACCATATAATGACCTTATTTGACTATATTATTTTATAATGACCTTCTTTGTCTGCTGTTGATTTTAAGTTTGTTTTGCCTGATATGAGAAGAGCTACTCCTGCTCATTTTTATTTACCATTTGCATAGAATTTTCCCCCCTTCTTTACCTTGAATCTAAAAGAATCTTTGTGTTAGGTGGGTTGCTTGAAGGCAACAGATGTTTCGTGTGTGTGTGTGTGTGTGTGTGAGTGTGTTTAATCCATTCTGCCAATCTATATCTTCTAAGTGGGGCATTCAAATAATTTACATACAAAGTGAATATTGATAGGTGAGGTACTGTTCCAGTCTTCATGTTGATTGTTACCTAGTTGCTTTATTTTCTTCATTGTGCTACTGTTACATAAGACCTGAGTGTTTCATACTTGTAGGCATTTTTATTTTTGGTTTATTTATTCCTTGTACTCTTTACATTCAGTTGACATGTAATAATTGAACATATTTATGGCCTACAGAGTAGTATTTTATTCATGTATTTTGATACATGAATACAATGTGTAATGATCAAATCAGGGTAATTAGCACATCCATCACCTCTAACATTTATTATTTCTTAGGAATGGGAAATCTCAGAATCCTCCCTTAGCTTTTTGAAAATATGCAGTAATTTATAACTAACCACATTTGCCCTACAGTGTGGCAGAATATCAGAGTGCATTTCTCCCACTAGCTGTAATTTTGTATTCAATAACCCATATCTCCCCAAGCTCCCTTCTTCCTTACTCTTCCCAGCCCCTATACCCACAATTCTACTCTACTTCTGTGAACTCAAAAATGTTTTCAGTTCCCATCTGAGTGAGAACGTGTGGTATTTATCTTTCTGTAAGTGACTTATTTTGCTTAACATAATGTCCTTCAAGTTGAGACTCAGGCCTTGATCCAGAGAAATGATGAATCTGCAGGTATCATGGAAATGCCTAGGTGAAGTGATTAATTTGTACTCAATTCATAAAATAACAGCTTTGTTTTCAATTTTGAAATTCATGTATTTATATATTGGTGTGTATCAACCTTTCATGATGATGTTTAGAACACCTTTGAGCATTTCTTATAGGGCTGGCCTAGCAGTGACATATTGCTTCAGCATTTGCTTTACTGGGAAATATTTTATTTCTCCTTCATTTAAGAAACTTAATATGGCTGAATACGGAATTATTGACTCACAGTTATTCTATTCCAGGAGACTAAATATAGGATCCCAATCCCTTCTGGCTTGTAAGATTTCTGCCGAGAACTCTGATGTTAGTCTGATAGGTTTTCTTTTATAAAGTATTTGATTATTCTGTCTCGCTGCTGTTAGAATTATTTCCTTCATGTTGACTTCAGATAATCTGATGACTATATGCCTTGGTAATGTTCTTTTTGCTGTGAATCTCCCAGCAGTTGTTTCAGCTTCTTGCATTTGCATATCAAGTCTCTAGCAAGGCCATGAACACTTTCCTTAATTATTCATTCAAATATGTTCTCCAAGCTTTTTTCCCCCCTCTGAAACACCTATGATTCTTAGGTTTGGATGCTTTACATAATTGCATATTTCTTGGAGACTGTTCACTTCTTTTCATTCTTTTTTCTTGATTTTTGCCTGATTCAAAAACCTTGTCTTCATGTTCTGAAATTCTTTCTTCTACTTGGTCTAGTGTTTTGTTAAAACTTTCCATTACTGTAGTTCTATACCCTAATCTTTCATTTCCAGAGTTCTGTTTGTTTTCTTAAAATATTTATCTCAAGAACATTTTCATTCATATTACAAATTACTTTTTTATTTTTTATGCAGAAATCTACATTTGTATGTGAAATCTTTATACATTTAAATCTTTTTATTTAACTTTTATTTTAAGTTCAGGGGTACATGTGCAAGTTTGTTTATAGGTAAACTTGTGTCATGGAGGTTTGTTGTACAGATTATTTCATCACTCATGTATTAAGCCTAGTACTCAGTTATTTGTATGACCCTCTCCTTCCTCTAACCCTCCAACAGGCCTCAGTGTCAGCTATTTCCCTCTATGTGCCCATGTATTCTCATCCTTTAGCTCCTACTTATAAGTGAGTGCATGTGGTATTTGGTTTTCTAGTCCTGCATTAATTTGCTAAGAAAAATGACCTCCAGCTCCATCCATGTTTCTGCAAATAATATAATCTCTTTTTATGACTGTATAGCATTCCATTGTGTATATGTACCACATTTTCTTTATCTACTCTATCTTTGATGGACATTTAGGCTGATTTCATGTCTTTGTTATTTTGAATAATTCTACAATGAAAACATGCATGCACGTGTCTTCATGATAGAACAATTTATATTCCCTTGGGTATATACCCAGTAATGGGATTGCTGGGTTGAATGGTGTTTCTGTTTTTAGGTCGTTGAGGAATTCCCACACTCTTTTCCACAATGATTAAACTAATTTACATTCCCACCAACGGTGTATAAGTATTTCTTTTATTTCCCAACCTTGTCAGCATGTTAATTTTTGACTTTTTAATAATAGCCATT
>NW_016811503.1:4401-11352 GCF_001698545.2 Rhinopithecus bieti | reverse complement strand
TCATATGTCTGTTGGCTGTATGAATGTCTTCTTTTGAGAAGTGTCTGTTCATATCCTTTGCCCACTTTTTGATGGGGTTATTTTTTTCTTGTAAATTTGATTGAGCTCTTTGTAGGTTCTGGATATTAGCCCTTTGTCAGATGAGTAGATTGCAAAAATTTTCTCCCATTCTCTGGGTTGCCTGTTCACTTTGATGGTAGTTTCGTTTTGCTGTGCAGAAGCTCCTTAGTTTATAATAATAGCCATTCTAACTGGTGAGAGATGGTATCTTATTGTGTTTTTGATTTGCATTTCTCCAGTGATCAGTGATGTTGAGCTTTGTTTTTGTATACATGTTGGCCACGTATGTGTCTTGTTTAAAAAATTGTCTGTTCATGTCTTTTGCTCATTTTAATAGAGTTCTTTTTTATTGTAGAAAATTTGTTTATGTTCCTTGTAGATGCTGGATAATAGACCTTTGTCAGATGCATAATTGGCTAATATTTTCTCATATTATGTAGGTTGTCTGTTTATTCTGTTGATAGTTTCTTTTGCTGTCCAGAAGCTCTTTAATTTAATTAGATCCCATTTGTCAATTTTTGTTATTGTACCAGTTGCTTTTGTTGTCTTTGTCATAAAACTTTGCTCTTTCTTATGTCCAGAGTGTTATTGTCTAGATTTTATAGTGTTGGATTTTACATTTAAGTATTTAATCCTTCTTAAGTTAATTTTTGTATATGATGTAAGGAAGTGGCACCATTTCAATTTTCTGTATATGGCTAGCCAGTTATCCCAGCCCCATTTATGGTATAGGGAGTCCTTTCCCCATTGCTGGTTTCTGTCAGCTTTGTGAAAGAGCAGATATTTGCAGGTTTACATCCTTATTTTTTGGCTCTCTATTATTTTCCACTGGTCTGTGTGCCTTTTTTTTTTTCCACCAGTACCATGCTGCTTGGGTTACCATAGGATAGCATGAAGTGGAGTAGCATAATAGTAGCATAATGTCTTCAACTTTGCTCTTTTGCTTAAAATTTCTTCACTATTCAGACTCCTTTTTGGTACCATGTGAATGTTACTGTAGTTTTGTTTTGTTTTGTTTCTAGTTCTGTGAGGAATGTCATTGGTAGTTTAATAGAAATTGTATTGAATCTGGAAGTTGCTTTGGACACTATGGCCTTTTTTATTTTCTTTTTCAGATGGAGTATCGCTGTGTCGCCTAGGCTGGAGTGCAGTGGTACAGTCTCGGCTCACGGCAACCTCCGTCTCCCAGGTTCAAGTGATTCTTTTGCCTCAGCCTCCCGAGTAGCTGGGACTACAAGCGCATGCCATCATGCTAGGCTAATTTTGTTTTGTTTTGTTTTGTATTTTTAGTAGAGGCAGGATTTCACCATATTGGCCAGGCTGGACTCGAACTCCTGATCTCATGATCCGCCCACCTCGGCCTCCCAAAGTTCTGGGATTACAGGCTTGAGCCACCTTTACCGGGGCACTATGGCTATTTTAACAGTACTGATTCTTCCTATCCAAGAGCATGCAATATTTTTCCATTTTTTTGTCATCTCTGATTTCTTTGAGCAGTGTTTGTTTATTTGCTTGTTTGTTTGTTTGTTTGTTTGAGATGCAGTCTTTCCTTGTTGCCCAGGCTAGAGTACAGTGGCATGATCTCGGCTCACTATAACCTCCACTTCCTGGGTTCAAGCAATTCTCCTGCCTCAGTCTCTTGAGTAGCTGGGACTACAAGCACGCAACACCATGCCCAGCTAATTTTTTGTATTTTTAATAAAGATGGGGTTTCACCATGTTGGCCAGGCTGGTCTCGAACTCCTGACCTCAAGTGCTTTGCCCACCTTGGCCTCCCAAAGTGCTGGAATTGCAGACATGAGCCACTGTGCCTGGCCCTGAGCAGTGCTTTGTAGTTCTCTTTGTAGAGATCCTTCACCTCCATGGTTAGCTGTATTCCTAGGTATTTTTTTATTTTTGTGGCAATTGTGAATGAAATTGCTTTCCTGATTTGGCTCTTGGCTTGACTGTTGTTAGTATATAGAAATGCTAGTGACTTTTGCACATTAATTTTGCATCCTGAGACTTTGCTGAAATTGTTTATCAGCTTAAGCAGCTTTGGGGCTGAGATTATGGGGTTTTGTAGATATTGGATTAAGTCATCTGAAAACAAGAATAGTTTGACTTCCTCTCATCCTATTTGAATGTCCTTTATTTCTTTCTCTTGCCTAATTTTCCTGGCCAGGACATCCAGTACAATGTTGAATAAGAGTGGTGAGGGAGGGCGTCCTTGTCTTATGCCAGTTTTCAAGGGGAATGCTTCTAGCTTTTACTCATTCAGCATGACGTTGGCTGTGAGTTTTTCATAGATGGCTCTTATTATTTCGAGATGTGTTCTTTTAATATCTAGTTTATTAAGAGTTTTTAACCTGAGGCGTTCTTGAATTTTATTGAAAGCCCTTTCTGCGTCCATTGAGATAATCATGTATTTTTGTATTTAGTTTTGTTTATGTGATGATTTACATTAATTGATTTGAATATGGTGAACCAACCTCGCATCTCAGGGACAAACACTACCTGATTGTGTTGGACTAACTTTTTGATGTGCTACTGGTTTCAGTTTGCCACTATTTTCTTGAGGATTTTGCATCAATGTTCATCAAAATGTTGGCCTGAAGTTTTTTGTTTTCTTGGTTTTTTTTTTTTTTTTTTTTTTTTTTTTGTGTGTGTGTGTGGCGGGGTGTGTGTGTGTGGGTGTGTCTCTGCCAGGTTTTGGTATCATAATTATGCTGGCCTCATAGAAGGAGTTAGAGAGGAGTCCTTCCTTTTCAATTTTTTGGAATTGTTTCAGTAGAAAATGGTACCAGATCTTGTTTGTACATTTGGTAGAATTTGGCTGTGGATGTTGATTTGTAATTCATCTTGTCATGGGTTTTTTTTGATTGTTTGGTTTTTGGTTGGTAGAGTATGACTGATTCAATTTTGGAGCTCATTACTGGTCTTTTCCACGATTCAATTTCTTCCTGTCTCAATCTTGGGAGGTTATATTTGTCCAGGAATTCATCCATTTCTTTTAGATTTTCTATTTTTATGTGGATAGAGCTGTTCATAATATTCTTTAATGGTTATTGGTATTTCTGCGAAGTCAGTGGTAACATCCCCTTTGTCATTTCTCATTGTGTTTATTTGTTCTTCTCTCTTATTTATTAGTCTAGCTAGTGGTCTATCTTATTAATATTTTCAAAAAACAACTCTTGTATTTCTTGATCTTTTGATTTTTTTTATTGTCTCAATTTCTTTCAGTTCAGCTATAATTTTGGTTATATTAATTATTTTTAAATTTTTTTATGTTGGTTTTCAGTTTTCTCTTGCATCCCATTGAACAGCTTTATGATTCACATTTTGAATTATTTGTCTGGTATTTAAATTATTTCATTTTAGTTTGAATCTATTGGTAGAGAGTTAGCGTGATCTTTTCAGGGTGTTATAAAATTCTTGTGTTTTTTTTCCATATTGCCAGAATTATTTTTTCTCATTCCTTCTCATCTGGGTAGATTATTTACTCTTATTATTATTGAATTTATATTTTACTTCACTAGATTTTTCCTTTTTTGGGAATGTGACTTTAATATGTTTAGTTCCTGGTCACCTATCTTTGGTTCTGTGTGCCTTCAGCAGAAAAGACTGTGAATCCTTGGCTACAGAGAACCTTTGTGTGATGACATTCTCAGATGACGATTGTAGTAGTTATGTACTTGTTGTGAGCAGGTTCACTCTCTCCTGTGAGTCCAGAATTGCAGAGGTCTCATGAAGCTTACAATGTTTCCCAATGGTGCGCACTTTCTTTTCACAATTTTTTTTTGCACTAGGTTGAACAGTTCAGTCTTTTGACCATTAAGAGGTATCCATGGATGAAAACCAGCTGCAGCTGAAGCAGATGGGTACATACAAGACCACAATGGTGGACAAAAGTCCCATTTTTGACAGAAGTGGCTGTGGGGGCTTCCAGTGAAATACACTGTGGTCTTTGCAGGGTGGAGTGAGGGAGCCACCTCAGCTCTGCTACCAGGCAAGCAGGAAAGTAATCTGCCTCCCTATCATGTTCCTATCCCAGTGATCTGGATATTCCAATCAGACAGGCATCTTTGTCCACCTGCAGAAATGCTAACATTCTATGTAAAGAGGCAGTAAATCTCTACCCTTCATGCAAACACAAGCCCAGAAGGCACTTCTCCCACGAAGATGCAGTTACCTCAAAGTGCCCCAGAAAGGCAGTCAACAGGTGCAACCATGCTGATCTCCCATGGGAGAAGCCCCAGCTGTGACTGCAGTGGTGAGTGAGAGGGAGGAGAAGTCTCCTGCTCCAAGTCCCTTCCTGAGCACTGGAGCTGCTTGACTACTGGGGCAGAACTGAAGTCTTTACCCACTGAGCTCAACACTGTGGCTTTGCTTCTGCTGAAAAGAAACTTCCCACAAGCAGGAAGTTCTGGAACACAGAAAAGCCTGCACTCTTGTTTCTTTTGATCCATGCGGCACTCCCTTGATGTCGCATACTCCCCCTTCCCCTAGGAGTACCAATCTCCCAAGGGCCAGACTACTGTGAATCCTGCTGCTCCTCTGCATCTAGCTGCCTTGTGGGGATGCTGCAATCTAAGCTGGTGCTGATGAATGTCTGCAAGGGATCCAGTAACGAGAAGACATAAGGACTGGAGGTCTCTGAACAGAACAAAGTCCCATGATGCATGCACACCCAGTATAGTGCCCACTAGTACAACTTGGGTCCAGGAGAAAGGGAAAGAAACCTGCACGTGCAAGGTAATGCCCTCGAGAAGTCCCCAAATCACAGCACACTACTGTACTTGGGCTTGTGGGGCAAAGAAGCTCTTTTGAGTTTGGATACCAGCAGTCAAGAGCTAGAGAAGCTAAAATCTTTCCCACTTACCTTTTCCACAGAATATGAAGTTACTCAGGGTTTGAACTCTGCCAGGTTCTTTTCTTTGTGTGTGTGTCATAGATTCTTCCAATTAACTTTCTGATAAGTTCTAGCACTCTCCCCTTAGCACTCTGCTTGGGCTATGACTATTCACTTCTAGTATAGGTTCTTCCTTCTGAGGATAATTGGTCACCAGCATCTCTAGTTAGTCACCAGGATAAGCTATCCAATGCCTCAGGCTATGGACAGGTCTGGGGGACTTGTAGTGGCTTGAGCTCTGTTCTTAGCTCCAGAAGAGGATAATATAGTGTGGAGTTGCACTGGGTTGACCTGTCCTCTGGTCTCCCAGTGGCAGGTGCATGTATCTCCTCAGATGGATGGTGCAGGGGAGTGGCATAAACTCTATAAGATGCCATTAGTTGTAAATACCCTAAATATGGTGGCTTTCTCAATTACTAGCTGTAGTAGTAATATATTGGACACACAAATAAGCTTAAGGCCCTGAGTAGCCAAGGTAGTGTGGGCAATGGTGTTAGCTGAAGTTGTACAAAATACTTTTCATTCCTGAGCGCTGTGTTACTGTGTCAGCAGATGTTGTAATGGGCTGTGTCAGGTGACCTCTGGCCAAGAGATGGTGCTTGCAGAAGAGGGCCAGGCAGTGGTGGTTGTGGAATTTATACTTGGCTTATGCTACCCAAGCAAAGTACTCAGATCTTCCAAGTAATGGGTGGGGCCATGAGCCTCCCAATAGTCCTTTTCATTGTGTTATGTTAAAAAGGCCAGTTGAGGGGCAAAGTTAGATGAGTGAGGAAAGTCCACATTCTGGCTACCCACGTGTGGACACAAGCCAATGGGGATTGGAACGCAGTTTCCTGTGTACTGGGGTAGTGTTCCAGGGAGGAGTTAAACTGCCTCTGCTGCACAAAAGAATTGGCATGAGAGAGGGGTGTAACAAGCAGCAGTGAGGCATGCCCTGCTCTTCTGTCCTTGATATGGTGGATCTCACACCCACAGACTTCTGGCAACAGCTAGCTGGGTCTTGGGCAGTTCCGGGCTTACAATGTAAAACTTCCCTAGGCCACAAGCCTTCCCACTTGGGAAAAGGATGGCAGCTTTCAGGCCACGTCCCTCCCATTTGCCCACAAAACAAGAGCACCTAGCACTCACACCCATGGCAAGAGCATGCTTCCTGCTCACCTTCAATTATGTTTAAAGGAATCCATCACCACTCTAGATTAGATTGCACATCTCAGTCAGAAGCTGCTGCTAACCTGTGGCCACCACTTGAGTTAGTTGGCAGAATTCCATGAGGTCCCCTATGAGTTAGGATCAGGAATATCTTCCTTCTGTCTTTGCTGAGTTAAGAGAGGGCTCACAAAACACTTCTTGATGCCACTCCTTCTCATGTAGTCCTCACTACTCACCAAATAACCTTCAACACCGGGTAGAGTTAAGGCACTCACTCCCTCATGGCCTGGATTTCCTGGCTACCCAGTGAGAATAAGTATCATGCAGACAGCTTCTCCCCATTTCACACTCTAGAAACATAGTTTTCTGCCTCACTCAAGGTAGAGATTGCTGCCCACCTCTCCATGCAGTGTCTGAAGTTTCTTTCATTTTTTATGTTAAGCACTTGAGTTTCTTCTCCAATGAAAGTTTACAGTGTGAATATTCACACTCTATTTTACTCCTTCTAAGTGGATAAGGCACATTAATAAAACCCCAATAAACCATCTTGAAGAAAAAACCATTTTAACTATATTTCAGTGTACAGTTCAGTGGCACTAATTACCTTCACAACACTGTGAAACCATCATTACCATCTTTTCGAAAACTTTTCACCCCAAATGGGAACTCATAATTGGTAGTATGGGATGTAGAAGGCAGAACAGAGGGTTTAGACTTCCAACTGAGAAGGCATTTAAAGTTTGTCCTTGGGGCAAACTCTGTACCAAAGGCATAATAATGTTAGATAAAAATAGAAATAATGAAAATAAAAGGCACATTAAGGCCAAAAAAAAAAAAAAAAAAAAAAAAAA
>NW_016811503.1:0-2080 GCF_001698545.2 Rhinopithecus bieti | reverse complement strand
CAAACTAAGCTTTATAAGTGAAGGAGAAATAAAATTCTTTACAGAAAAGCAAATGCTGAGAGATTTTGTCACTACCAGGTCTGCCTTACAAGAGCTCCTGAAGGAAGCATTAAACAGGGAAAGAAACAACCAGTACCAGCCACTGCAAAAACATGCCAAATTGTAAAGACCATCGATGCTAGGAAGAAACTGCATCAACTAATGGGTAAAATAACCAGCAAACATCATAATGACAAGAACAAATTCACACATAACAATATCAACCTTAAATGTAAACGGGCTAAATGCCCCAATTAAAAGACACAGACTGGCAAATTGGATAAAGACTAAAGACCAATTTGTGTGCTGTATTCAGGAGACCATTCCCACGTGCAAAGAAGCACATAGGCTTAAAATAAAGGGATGGAGGAAGATCTACCAAGCAAATGGAAAGAAAAAAATAAATTAAAAAAAAACAGGAGTTGCAATCCCACTCTCTGATAAGACAGACTTGAAACCAACAAAGATGAAAAGAGGCAAAGAAGTACATTGCATATTGGTAAAGGAATCAATTCCACAAGAAGAGCTAACTATCCTAAATACATATGCACCCAATACAGGAACACCCAGATTCATAAAGCAAGCCCTTAGAGATCTACAAAGAGACTTAGATTCCCACACATAATAGTGGGAGACTTTATCCATGACTTCAACTCAGCTCTGCATCAAGCAGACCTAATAGACACCTACAGAACTCTCCATCCCAAATCAACACTATATATATTCTTCTCAGCACCACATGGCACTTACTCTAAAATTGACCACATAATTGGAAGTAAAACACTCCTCAGCAAATGTAAAAGAACAGAAATCACAACGAACTGTCTCTCAGAACACAGTGAAATCAAATTAGAGCTCAGGATTAAGAAACTCACTCAAAACCACACAGCTACATGGATACTGAGCAACTTACTCCTGAATGACTACTGGGAAAGTAACGAACTGAAGGCAGAAATAAAGATGTTCTTTGAAATCAATGAGAACAAAGACAAAACGTACCAGAATCTCTGGGACACATTTAAAGCAATGTGTAGAGGGAAATTTATAGCACTAAATACCCACAAGAGAAAGCAGGAAACATCTAAAATCAGCACCTTAACATCACAATTAAAAGAAGTAGAGAAGCAAGAGCAAACAACTTCAAAAGCTAGCAGAAGACAAGAAATAACTAAGATCAGAGAAGAACTGAAAGATATAGAGACACAAAAAACCCTTCAAGACGTCAATGAATCCAGGACCTGGTTTTGTCAAATGATCGACAAAATTGATAGACCACTAGCAAAGCTAATAAGGAAGAAAAGAGAGAAGAACCAAACAGGCACAATAAAAAATGATAAAGGGAATATCACCACCGATCCCACAGAAATACAAACTACCATTGGAGAATACTATAGACACCTCTATGCAAACAAACTAGAAAATCTGGAAAAAATGCATTAATTCCTGGAAACACACACTCTCCCAGGACAACCAGGAAGAAGTTGAATCTCTGAATAGACCAGTAACAGGCTCTGAAATTGAGGCAGTAGTTAGTAGCCTACCAGCCAAAAAAAGTGCAGGACCAGAAGGATCCACAGCCGAATTCTACCAGAGGTACAAGAAGGAGCTGGTACGATTGCTTCTGAAACTATTCCAATCAAGAGAAAAAGAGGGAATCCTCCCTAACTCATTTTATGAGACCAACATCATCCTGATACCAATGCCTGACAAAGACACGCACAAAAAAGAGAAATTTAAACCTATATACCTGATGAACATTGATGCAAAAATCCTCAATAAAATACTGGCTAACCAAATCCAGCAGCACATCAAAAAGCTTATCCAACACAATCAAGTAGGTGTCATCCCTGGGATGCAAGGCTGGTTGAATATACACAAATCAATAAACGCATTCCATCACATAAACAGAACCAAAGACAAAAACCACAAGATTATCTCAATAGATGCAGAAAAGTCCTTCGACAAAATTCAACAGTGCTTCATGCTAAAAATTCTCAACGAATTAGGTATTGATGGAAAGTATCTCAAAATAATAAAGCTA
>NW_016811502.1:501929-521434 GCF_001698545.2 Rhinopithecus bieti | reverse complement strand
AAAGAAAAGTATAGTACTGGCAATATCTCTGGTCATTTTCTCTGCCGTCTCTTTTATCTCTAATTCAAGGCCTTATACAGATGTCAACAAATATTTATTGAATGTGTTTTAGATAAACTTATCGGTATTCAGCACTATGAGAGATAAAAAAGGCACTCGTCATATAGTAATTTCCATTGAGGACTGTTTGGTCTTGGAGAAAGAAAATATACCCACAAATATTGAAATAACAATTCACAGCAGTATGTAATTACAAACCAAAGTAATGTGACAGCCAATTAGTATTGCGTGTTTGGAGTGATCCCAAAAATTTCATGTGAAGACGGAAGAATCTCTAGGGCTTAAAGAATAAATGTTTGAATTTGTATGGGAAAGAAGGGTAGTAGAATCTACTTATTTATTTGACAAACATATATGATGCTTACTACATACAAGGTGCTCTTTTGAGTACATCACAAGTAGTAACTCATTTAAGGCTCACAACAACCCGATGAGGAAGACCAAATCATTAGAAAACCGAGGCACAAGTAGGTGACAGAACTTACCCAAGATCATACAACTAAGTAGTGGAGCTGGAAGTTGGACTCAGATTGTCTGACTCTAGAATTGTCCTGCTCAATCTGGAAGTCACTGGTGTCTATTTAAATGTAAATGTACTAAAATTAAATAGAATTAAAATTCAGTTCCTTGATTGTACTAACCACATTTCAAGTGCTCAAGAGCCACATGTGGCTAGTGGCTACTATAGTGGACATCAGAAACATAGAACATTTCCATCATCACAGACATTTCTGGTGGACAGCACTGGTCTACCACCCATGCATTTAACCATTCCTCTATGCCATCTCTTTCTGAGGTAATGGTATGAGCAAACATGTGGAGGGTGACTGCATATTTATGTGTCCTTGTATAGATAAATACCTTGGGCTACAAGAAAGATCAGAAGAAGACTATTTTGTGAAAACAAGAAATGGAGGCTGGTCTCGAATGCCAGGCAAGAAACTTGATATAATCCTTGACAGATTAGCACATAATTAGAAGCTTAAAACAGCACACACTTGTCTCACAGTTTACGTGGGTCAGGAGTCCAGGCGTACTTAGCTGGATCCTCTGCTCAGGGTCTGAACAGGCTGCAACCAAGATGTCTGACAGGGCTGTGGTCTCATCTGACGTTTGGATTTTTCTCCCACGCTTGTTGGTAATCGGCAGAATTCAGTGTCTTGGGTCTGCAGAACAAGGCTTTCAGCATTTAGTCTTTTTGCCATTCCCTGTCACATGTTCCACTATACAACGTGACAGTCAACAGGAAAGTATCTCCTGCTGCTTCTCCTGTCTCTGAGATCTGGGCTCAGTTTTCAAGGGCTCATCAAGGAAAATCTCCCTTGTGATTAACTTAAAGTCAATTTGATAGAGACCTCAATTCATTATATCCACAAAATCTCTTTACCTTTCCTTGTGTCATAGCATACTCACATACTCATGTGAGTGAAATCCTATCATATTCAAGTATTGCCCATACTCAAGGGGAAAGGATTCTATAAAGTTCATACACCAATGGGGTCTTTTAGAATTCTTGATACAATTTCATAGGTTTTAAGAAGTAAATGAGTTTTTTTGAGTAGGGATGTTATAAGGTGGAGCTGTTATGCTTTCAAGAGGCTGTTTATTTCCTCTTAGTTATTTGACCTTCAATTAACATATTATATCAATTTATAACCTTACTCTTTTGGTCAAACAATCTTGTCTATGAATACATAATCCTAGAAGGAATATTTACATGCCTTTTCCACCTAATCATGCTTAAAATCAAAATAATAACTTTTGGCTTTTTTAAATTACAAAAGTGACATGCTGATTGTAAAACAGTAAAATGATACAGAAGCATATTAACTATACAGTAAAATATAAAATTAACCTACCCCTATGAATCTCTCCTTTCTCACTCTCCAGAGATATACTCTTTCAAATTTTCATGAAGCACGTACAAACATGCATGCTTCGTGTGTTTTATTTTTATACTTATTTTCTGCAGTGTAGCATGGATACAAACATATACATATTCTTATAGAGAAATAGAGACAGACATAAAATTATGAATGTGAAGATTTAGAGATAGTTCTAAAGGAAAAGCTATTATAAAGAATAAATGTTCAGATATAACTCCTTATCTTATCCCTATAATAAATTGTTGTTTGGTCTAACCCTGATTTTAGCCTCCTTAGAACTCAGGAGAACCCATCTCTAAACTCACCTGAATCTTTAATCTGTGTTTTATGTCAAGAGCTATTTTCAGACCATAATCACAGCTCCGGTGCTTTAAAGCATCAAGGCAATTCGATATCAAAAGGATTTGACTTTGTTCTTTCTAGGTAGACAGACAAAAATACCTACTTGAAATAATCAAATGGCAGCAGAGTTAGCTCTCTAATCCCCACTTTCTCTCCGGATTAGGGAGGATGAAGAAGAAAATGTTCAAGGAGACGAAAAATATCACATCTCTCTGAAGTCATATACCCATGGCTTTTTGATACCCTTGGCTTGTTGCAGAGACTCAGTCGTGTCACTGGTTCTAGCACCAACCCTGTTCCTTAGGCAGTCAGGATTTAAGAAGCTGAGCCAGATGTTTTACTGTAAATCATCTTTTCTGCTCATACTAATATGATGACTGAGTTCTAACAATTACCTTCTTGTCTTGTTCCTTATTATTAAGGTAGCATGTGGGGACATTTTGTGAAGGAAAAGGATGCTATTGATAACTAAGTTGAGACCACAAGTTTAAAGCTGAAATGTCACATGCAAACTTGGCATATAATTGCTCTATTTATGATCAATTAGTATCAATGAACAATGACAATCATACTGCACTTTCATTGAGGATTTTCCTGGTAGTGTAAGAAACACTTTCTCTTACTGTGTCTCAATCCTCACATCCAACTACCCTATGGGATAGATGCTAGTATCCTTTTCATTTTACAGATTAGGACCCCAAAGCATAGGATAGTGAAGTCACCTAAGTTCCCATGGCTGAGTTCCCACATGAAGAGAAAAACTGCAGGGATTTAGAGAGAGTGAATGGTTGTATTAGTTCGCTTGTAAAGAAGGATGGGGGCTGAAATGAGAAAAAATGAGTGATGCTATCGATGAATTCCATAGCTGGTATGGCAACACCTTCAGCTGGGACAGTTTTTGAGGGGAGAGTTTCTTAAGGAGGCCAGGAAGATATGGGTTAATGGATTATTTTTGTTGCCAGTGCTGAGTGATTCTTCTTTGGAGGACAGTCCATTATTGGGAAGATGAGACCCACCCATCACTTCAGGCTCCCTTCCAACACCCCAGAATCTCATCTGTAGCATGTGAGGCCAGCAGTACACTGCAATGCCAGATAACCCAACCACATCAGCAGTTCTCCAATGCCATTCTTCTCTACCTACGGAACTTGTTAGGACCAAGCCAGGCTAGGTAATTTATGTCTGTTTATGTAGTCAGAACTCCAGTAGCACTTCCTCTGCATCCCTCATTTTAGCTCTAAACATGTCACCTTTTATTACCCCCCAGGTATTTCTTGTATTAGTCTTATCTCTTAGAATAGATGGTAAGCAGCTTATGGGCGGGGATCATACCCTTTTGGCATCTCTCCAAGTGACTGCTACAGTGCCAAGCACAGATACTCAACGAGACTTTTTTTTCTCCCCCTTTTATACTAGTTTTCAAATGCTGCTGTAATCAATTACTACCAACTGGGTGGCTTAAAACAATACACATTTATGATCTTACAGGAAGTCAGAGGTCTGAAATGGGTCTCACTGGGATAATATCAAGGTATTGGTAGGACTGCCTCCTTTTGGAGGCGCCAGGACAGAATCCATTCCTCGCCTTTTCCAATTTCCAGAGACCACCTGCATTCCTTGGCCCGTGATGCCTTTCTAAACCTTTTAAGCCAACAATGCTGGTCCAATTGTTCTCAAACTGAACTATTATAACCCTGCTTCTGGCGTCCCATCTTTTTCCCTGATTCTAACTCTTCTTCCCTGTTTTGCTTGTTAGGATCTTTGTGATTACATCAGACCCACCCAGAAAATCCAGGATAGTCTCCCCTTCTCACAATCAGGCAG
Organism: Rhinopithecus bieti; assembly: GCF_001698545.2. NCBI lineage: Eukaryota > Metazoa > Chordata > Mammalia > Primates > Cercopithecidae > Rhinopithecus > Rhinopithecus bieti. Next base: position 517,322 of record NW_016811502.1, on the reverse strand, counting down.
TTAGCAGTCCAAATTCTACCTATAACCTTAATTCCCCTTTGCCATGTAATGAAACATATTCACAGGCTCTGGGGATTGGGATGTGGACATTTTTGTGGGGAGCCTATATTCTGTCCCATATCTTTTAATTTTTTTTTGAAAAATGTTCAAATATACACAAATGTAAAGAGAGATAGTAATCCTCTTTTCTCACAGCTTTGGACTTAGTTGACTTTTGAGGATTATTCTGTGAGTGGTTTGAATATTATTTCATACAATGAATACTGCTCAAACTTCTTTCTTATTTATTTTGTAGAGACAGGGTCTCAGTATGTTTCCCAGACTGGTCTGAAACTCCTGGCTTCAAGTGATCCTCCTGCCTTGGCCTCACAAAGTGCTAGGATTGCAGACATCACACACTGTACTCAGCCCAACTTTAGTTCTAAAGTATTTCCATTTCTTGTTATATAAAGTTGAGATTATAAAGTGTTATTTCAGAGTTATTTTGTAGATTTTATTTAATATTAATAATGGTTATAAATGTTAAACGGATATTTATAAGTACCTTTAAGGCAGAATATGGTATTTGACACTTGATTTTTTGTATGTATATATACAAAACCCAATGCTTGGGTTGTAGTTTATATTTTAAGACAATCTATTAGGTTGCTGTAAAAGCAAGAGTGGTTTTTGCAATTACGTCTGCACCCAACCTAATAAAACCAAAATTACTTTTGCACCCAACCTAATATATTATTGAACCTAACAACACATAGTTTTTTTTGTTGTTGTTATTGTTGTTTTTTTGACAGAGTCTCACTCTGTGGCCCAGGCTGGAGTGCAGTGGCACAATCTCAGCTCACTGCAACCTCTGCTTCCTACATTCAAGTGATTCTCCTGCCTCAGCCTCCCAAGTAGCTGGGATTACAGGCACATGCCACCATGCCCAGCTAATTTTTGTATTTTTAGTAGAGACGGGGTTTCACCACGTTGGTCAGGCTGGTCTCGAACTCCTGACCTCAAGTGATTCGCCCGCCTCGGCCTCCCAAAGTGCTGGGATTACAGGGATGAGCCACCGTGCTGGCCAACAATACATAGTTTTAAAGTAGTAACTGCTTCAATTGTATGCATTTCCGTAAGAATTTATAAGATTTAAAATGTAAAAAGCATTTTAAAAATTCCTTGATAGCTCCACTGTAAAGTATTCAGATGCTGTTTTGCATTGGTGCTGTCATTCTTCCTTATCTATTCTAGAGCCTTGTATTACAAACCACAATTCTAGCCAAGAGACCTACTGTGACCGGTGTTCAGCCTTTGCTGTCAATATTTATGACAGTAGATCTGACTTTGTGTATTTTATATACACGAGTGTTTGTATTAGTCAGGCTAATGCTCATTTTTGGCAGTAGCATACCACCTGAAATTTGCAGTACTGTAACTTAATATGGGTTTATTTCTTGTTTGCAACAAATGCGCAAATGAGCTGCAGATATATAATGTGCATATATGTAAGGTTAGACTGCAAAATGTAGTTTTTCTGTGTGTCCCGGAGAAAAATGAAAATACATGGTGAATGCATAGTATTTTTTCTGCAACATTTTGTGAAGAGGATTTTCAGATCCTAGATCTGGAAGAGAACTTTTGGTATAGCATCTTATTTTATGGAGAGGAAATTGAGGTACAGTTGAGGGGGTAGCCTTGCCTTAAACAAGAAAGTGCCAGGCCAATATCCTAACATCTAGTATCTAGATAGCAACTGGAGTTAATTCACACCTTTTCTAGCATCAACTGGTCTAATCTTCTGCCTAGTGGAAAATGGAACTTCCTCAAAAGTACCCCTGACATCCCTATAAGGAAAAGTTGATTCTTTTTGAGTTAAAGAATGAAGACAGTACACATTTGCAAATACTGAAATAAGTGTGGATATGTAACTTCCTAATATTTTAACATAAATTTTAGCTCTTAAGTCATGAAGTAGCCTGGCATTAGTATTATTTTATGCTGCTGAAAGGTTTTTATTTGCTTATTAATGAGTCTTGTTAACATTAAGTAGCATTTAAAAATATGCATGAGATATAAAACTAGAATACTTAATATTCATACTTGTTATACTTTCACATCTTGACAAAGAGGTCAGGGAGGAAATGGCATTTGTGTTCTGCAAAACCACTATTTCCTTTTTTAAAAAAACTTATTTTAGGTTCAGGGGCACACGTGCAGGTTTTGTTACATAGATAAACCCCCTGTCACAGGGGTTTGTTGTACGATTATTTCACCACCCAGGTACTAAGCCTAGTACCCAATATTTACTTTTTCTGCTCCTCTCCCTCCTCCCCCCACTCCACCCTCAAGTAGACCCAATGTCTTTTGTTCCCTTCTTTGTGTCCATTTGTTCTCATCCTTTAGCTCCTACTTATAAGTGAGAAGATGTGGTATTTGGTTTTTCTGTTCCTATGTTAGTTTGCTAAGGATAATGGCCTGCAGCTCCATCCATGTTCCTGCAAATGACATGATCTCATTTTTCTTTGTGGCTGCATAGTATTTCATGGTGTATATCTACCACATTTTCTTTATGCAATCTGTCATTCATGGGCATTTAGGTTGACTCCATGTCTTTGCTATTGTGAATGGTACTACAGTGAACATATGTGGGCATGTGTCTTTATGATAGAATGATGTATATTACTTTGGGTATATAATCAGTAATGGGATTGCTGGGTCAAATGGTAGTTCTGTTTCAAGTTCTTTAAGGAAGAGCCACACTGCTTTCCACAATGGGTGAACTAATTTACTCTCCCATCAACAGTGTATAAGCATTCCCTTTCTCCACAACCTCGCCAGCATCTGTTAGTTTTTGACTTTTTAATAAAACCATCCTGACTGGTGTGAGATTGTATTTCATTGTGGTTTTGATTTGCATTTCTCTAATGATCAGTGATATTGAGGTTTTTTCATATGCTTGTTGGCTGCATGTACGTCTTCTTTTGAAAAGGATCTGTTCATATCTTTTGCCCACTTTTAAATGGGTTGGTTTGTTTTTCTCTTGTAAATTTGTTTAAGTTTCATATAGATGCTGGATATTATTAGACTTCTGTCAGATGCATAGTTTGCAAAAACGTTTGCCCATTCTGTAGGTTGTCTCTTTACTCTGTTGATAGTTTCTTTTGCTATGCATAAGCTCTTCAGTTAATTAGATCCCATTTGTCACTTTTTGCTTTTGCACTATTTCTAAATATTTCCATTAGTATTCATATTAGCAATAAGTGAATGAACATAAAAATCATCTGTAAATTGAAATGCTTCTGTAATAAATTTGAGATTTTCATTTTCTGGAGCATATAATTAAATAATTTCAGGTCTTGCAATCTTATTATTACCATGTAGTCAATACATAATATATATACATTACACACATAGAAATATTTGGTTCAGGGGGCTGGAGTGGGATAGCAAATGGAGAATTATAAAGAAATAAATACAAGTTCTGTGAGATTATTATGTTATTCTTTTGTTCTACTGTGGGGCATCAGAACTCTGCATGGCTACAATGGGATGAATACTCTTTCTCCATACCTATATTCGTCAGCTTTCAACCAGATCTGCACGTTTCACTTGAAAAAATTTTGGAGTGCTTGATTTTCTCAGTTCTTGTCAAAACTCTTCCTGTGTCTATGCACATCCATAAACAGTGGCCCACTGTAAGCTAGTGTTTGTTTTAGCTATATTGATAAAAATGAAAGGTACACATCTTATACCGTATCTAGGGTGTCATGGCCACTCAAGGATGCCACACCCTAACAATTACAACAGCAACATCAACCATAGCAATACCTAGCAATTGTTAGATTGTTATGTGTCAGTCAATTATTGACTGTTCTAAGTGGTTTGCATACATTAGCTTACTTGATCCTCAAAACAAGAGTATGCATCTCTCATATGTTCCTTTTCTTCCCAGAAGTGTTCAGCAGACTTGTAAAATCTCACTGTCCAGAATTCCATCACTTGCCCATGTCTAAACCAGTCATTTTCCAAGAGGTATAAAACCAGCTATTCTTGGTTTAGAGGCCAATCAAAATTCATCACACAAGCCTGGGGAAGGACATTGCAAATCAAAAGAGGTTGAACAAAACCTTGGTTGTGCTATCGAGGAAGGAGGGAGAGGTATAACTGTAGGGTAGAAATCCAACAGTGTTTACAACAGTAGCCAGGGAGAAAGGCAATTTCAAGACATTCTTCAAACACTAAGTATTGAAGTAAAATAAAATTCAATTAATATTTTACCACCTAAAATAATGATCATTAAGTAAATGTTGCAAAATTTGGGGGCACCTATAATTAATTTCTTCTTAATAGTTTGCAGTATCAGTCCAGACAAATTAACTTGAACATTTAGCATTTCTTTTTCTGAATATGACAACCCAGTAATAACATGTTTAAATTCAAGAAACCAGAACTGTGATTCTGCACTCTGGCTTAGTACATCCAAGATGTTCACAGTCTGACCTAGCTTACTTCTTCCCATTACCAGGGTCCAACAGGGCAAGGAGAAACATTTCAATAGCCACTGATAGCATTTAGAAAGCCCTTCAACTCCTGTATCAGAAGGCCAAAGAGCCAGGTACCCACAGACATTATATGGACAGCAATGTCTCTATAACACTTATTTTTCCCAGGGTAAAGAAAGGGTACAACCTTCTTTCTTTATTTCTGTTTATAGTCAAAGCCAATTGACATTACAGCAATTGCTTCCCAATCTTCCCAGATATCTGAGATCACCACCAGTTTGCACAACTGTGAGGGTACCTGTGAAATTCAGCCATCTCGTAGGCATCTCTTTCTTTCAGACAGGCAGACGGATAGACAGACAGATGGATAGGTTTTCCTATCAATGCTATTTATTATAGTTGAAATCATATGCTATTATAATTGTTTCCTGTTTTTTTTTTTTTTTTTTTTTTTTTTTTTTTTTTTTTTTTTTTTTTTTTTTTTTTCACCTAGCATTATTCTCAGCTTAGAACTGTGAGTTCTCCATAAATCTTTTTGGACTGTTTCTCTGATATGTGAGTCTTGACCTGGGCCCATTGCTGCCTGGGGCTATATTCACTTCATTTCCCTTGCCTACCAATATTACCAAATTTATCTTTCCCTATGTGTCCATCTCTCTTGGTCATAGGTGATTAATAAAGCACCATAATGTGTTTCTGTACTGACAAAATCCACTTTGCTCCAAACAGCACAAACTCTTCTATTTTGCTTCCTGTGGAAGTGATACACTTATTATACCAATGTTCAGGCATTCTACTCTGGAATCACCTTCCCAACTATTTTTCCATAAACAGATATAATTAATTGTATTATTCTCTTGCCAGACCTTGCTTTTGACCAAGACAAAGTTGATCTTTTATTTTTTCATCAGTCTTAACTCCTAATGTCATTTGGATTTTTTGAAAATTTACCTTAAACAGACAAAGAACAGCCAATGACTATTGAATATACTTTTTAATAAGGCATGATGTAGGCATTTTTAAATGACTGTTATGTTGAGAGAGTGCCAGGGACTGAAATTTATGTATTGTGAGAGGTCTATTTCAAATCCAGCCCCATCCCATAAAGCATTCCCTAATCATTGCTAGAAGTTATTTTTCCCTCCTTACCCTTGTGGATTACTCATAAGATACTTAATTATTTGTGTGCAAATATTTAAAAAGCAGGGTTGACCATTGCCCGTTAACCTATACATTCAGCTTGTGTGCTATTCAGCTCTCCACCTTTATGCTAAGCTGCAGCTGCAGAGGCAGAACTCACAGGAAATACACATACCCGAGCACTCCAGAAGCTATTTTATACAAGTGGATTTTATAAATAACTGCAAGACCTTCTTATCTATCAAATCTCAACATCCAAGCTTCCCTGTATTCCCTGGAGAAGGATGTGCTCCCTAGAAGATTGCCAAGAGACAGGAGAGAAGAAAGCATTCACGTTTACTTATTTGAGTCTTTAACTCAGACTTGCCAATGTTTCCAAGTGCCCTGACAGGTAACTCATGATTACTGAACGGCTTATCGGAAAGAAATAAATTAGAATTGAGATTTCCTGTGTTGTGCTTTATCTGCATTTCCAGAAGTAAAGTGTGCTTTCAGGAGAAATAAAGGTCAATGGACCACATTCATTATCAAGAAAAGAAGATTATAAGAGGAATTCTTGGCCGGGCGCAGTGGCTCACGGCTGTAATCCCAGCACTTTGGGAGGCCAAGGCAGCCGGATCACCTGAGGTCGGGAGTTTGAGAACAGCCTGACCAACATGGTGAAACCCTGTCACTACTAAAAATATAAAATTAGCCAAGCGTGGTGGCACATGCTTGTAATCCCAGCTACTTGGGAGGCTGAGGCAGGAGAATCGCTTGAACTGAAGAGGCGGAGGTTTCGGTAAACCCAGATCGTGCCACTGCGCTCCAGCCTGGGCAACGAGAGCGAAACTTCGTCTCAAAAAAAATACTACTACTACTACTAATAATAATAATAATAAAGAGGAATTCTTGAACACAGTGCCATCCAAACAAAATTTTGAGCAATAATAATATTTTTCCTTCATTTAATCACATATTTAAAGTGCATGTGAGTTTTTTGATGGCAAAGGTGGAGGAGGAGAAGGGGGCTTCCCAATCTAAAGATGACAAATAGTGGCCAAGTGGTACCCACTTGGTCCTGACTTATATATGTTCTAGGCGTTTATCATGGATGTGGATGTGTACTGTGTGGTAATGCATGACAGGCTCTTCAGAATAAATCCTATCCTGGCCATTTCTCAGATGCATCTTAGCTGGTTAAATAGCCCGTAGTCCCTGCTTCCCAGAGTAAATTTCTTCTGCATCTCAGTTCTACCAGTGCTTTTTAACCCACTCATCTCCTTTACTGGGTTTTCAAGGACTCCACTGACAGAGTGCTTAGAAGTGCCAAAAGAAGTATTTCACTCTGGATGGAGCTTTTATTGTTTATTGTTTGTGTGTGTGTGTGTTTTGTTTTCTCTCTTCATTTATTTGTCCCTCAATGATTCATAAGAAGATTCACGTTACCTCACAATCTTCTACTTTCTCAGGAATTAATATCTACACCAAGAACCCTCTCCAGGCAAACTGCTTTCCTCATTTGGAGAGGAGTTCTCAGGACTCTAAGAGCCCAAGTCCTAGTCACCAGCACAGAATGCTGAAGGAGATTCAAAATTCACTCTTCCAGGATGATCATCATGGTCGCTCCATAGTTCAGTCCTTCACTTGAGCTATTGCCTTTGAGCTTCTTTAGGGCCCCAAGAAGGACCTTTCTTCCCCTTGGCTGTTGGAGCCAGGGTTTTCAATCTTGTTTCCTCAATCAATTCCATCTCATCTGCTTTGTACCATTCAAAATTTCTTTGAAATCTCTAGTATACTATCTGTTGCCTTTCTGATTTCTCTGGCACTGCAAGAGCTTCCTCACCACCCCCCAACTGTAAATGATTTTGGTAATTTCAAGGGCGCTTGGCAGGGAAGAGAAACAGATCTGTGTGGCTAATTCACCTTTTAAAATCTGGAGCCTAGATTTCTCTTTATCTCTTTTTAAAATCATCTATTAATGGGAATGTACTTCATGCCTTATTTATTAGACAGAAAGAAGTCACCCTTGTTAACTATTCTAGTATAAAGAGCTTCCTAAGTACTTGACACAAATTATCAGCTCACCTATCTAATTACATAATCAGCATCTGAGCTAATAGCCTTTCAATCAGCCTCTCTTGCAGCTCAATGGTTGCTCCGTTGGACTTCTTCCTTGCTCATACCAAACATTGAGTCTATGGCTTTTTGGATGGACCATAGGATGATTTATTCCCCATCCTTTTTGGTGATGTCCTTTCTAAATATAATAACTATGGAGATAAGCTATGGTATTTACTAGGAGCACATGAATGTCATAACATCGTCAATTTCCCTACCGTTGCTTCATTATATTTGTTTGCTGAACACAGAGGTTTGAAACATCTGTAGTTAATAAAGTCATTTGAGAGACTTTAAAGGCAAATTGAGCTGAAATATCTCATTAAAAAGCATTCTTTGGCTGGGCGCAGTGGCTCACACCTATAATCCCAGCACTTTGGGAGCCCGAGGCGGGCGAATCATCTGAGGTCAGGAGTTCAAGCCAGCCTGGTCAACATGGCGAAACACTGTCTCTACTAAAAATACAAGCGTGGTGTCGTGCACCTGTAGTCCCAGCTACTCAAGAGGCTGAGGCAGGAGAATTGCTTGAACCTGGGAGGCGGAGGTTGCAGTGAGCTAAGATCATGCCACTGCACTACAACCTGGGTGACAGAGCGAGGCTACAGGAAATTCTCTTTTCTTTCTTCTAGCAATTCATCCCTTTTATATTCTCAATTCTGTCTTTCCAGAACAGCTGATTGTTGGTTGTTAGACTGCTTGTACTAAGTTTCTGTTTTTTAAAAATATTTCTTCTCTTAGTTTTTTTCTTAGTTTCATTCTGTCTTTACTTTCCATTATTATATTTTAATTAACTTTTAATTTCAGCAATCTTTTAATTTTGAGAATTTTTTTATTGATCTCTAATCATACCTGTTTCATAACATCTTATTCTTGGTGGTTTTTGTTTGTTTGTTTGTTTGTTTTGTTGTTGTTTGATGCAAAGGACTTCCCTCGTGGCTTGCTGCCTCCACTCCCTCAAAAACTGAGTACAGCATACTGGCTGTGGCTGTTGTTGCCCTTGATGCTACACCTTTTCACTCCATTTCTTTTCCTCCTCCTCTCCTCCTCTTTCTTTTCCTCTTCTGTTCTTTGAATCATTTCTATTTCCTTTGATATCACTTTTTTCCATTTTTAGATCTTAATTTTTCTCTTTTGTATCTCATATTTTCCTCATATCTGTATTGATACTTGCTTGTCCATTCATATGTAAGAATGAGGCAATAGAAAAGCTGTGAATTTTCTGCTCTCACATATTTCTGGCTGGTTAACAACAGCTTTCATTTTAGGTTAAATTGATAGAAAATGAATATTTTGCTTTGGGATCCATAAATGTCAATATGGGGGTTTTGCTTCAGGATACCAACTCTCATACTAATTTTCCCTAGGTGACTCATTTCATTTCATTACATTAGAAAAGAACCCTCTTTTATCTTCCTAGAAGGTAAACACCTGCCGGACTTGTTCCGCATATCTATAGAAGAGAAGGTGGGTAAGGGGTATTTAGATCTCAAGATAACCATTCTACTTTCAGTCTTTCTCATTTCTGCCTTCTGTAGTGCCTGTCATTTCTGAGCTCTGAGTTCTCCAGCCTTTAGCAGAACAGATCTACTCCTTCTTTTGCTACTGCCTTTTCACACAAATTGTAGTCTTTGGCTTCCTTACTTGTGGCTCATCCACTTTTAATTTTCCAGATATTTGTTGTTATTTTTACTTGCAGATGTTTCTCCTATCCAGCTTCTTCTCTTGGTTCTTATGAATTATTACTTTGTTTTTTCTTTACTGTGATTTTCATTGAGTTTTGTAAAGGAAAGGAGGTAAGCACCTAGGCTTGAGCCTATGTTGAAAATTGCAAGTCTTAAACAATTGGTTTTAATTTTTACAATTAAATAATAGTAAAATCTTTAAACAACTGGTAAGACACTGAGTTATTGTGCAATAGGTGTAAAGTTTTAGTTATGCAAGATGACTAAATTTTGGGGATCTGCAGTACAATATCATACATACAGTTAACGATGCTTGATTGTACACTTTAAAACTTATTAAGAGTATAAATCTTACATTAAATGTTCTTACCATAGTAAAAAAAATCAATAATGAAAAAATTACAAAACATTTTTAAAAAGTGTAATATCATAGGGTCTTCTCTCTTGTCGATAGTTTCTACTCTTCAAGCAATGATCAATGGCATTTTCAGTAACCAGAAACATACACTCCTAGGCTTGTGAGAAAACCAGCTTATCTCTGCAAAATGAGTTTAGGATCATGGTTATGAGGTACTGACAAATGAAGATCAGTGAGTGAAAAGAGAAATTCCGGAGGATATATCAGATAGGATTAAGTAAGAAGATACAGAGAAAGAAGCAGAGGAAAGAAGCAGTAGATTCAGAAAATAAAAAATAAAATACAAACATAAGGCAAGGGCAAATGGAATTACGTTTGGAGATAGGACCAAGTAAATCTTAAGAAATGAAGTAAAAATCATCAGATGTTGCATATGTCGCCCAGGAGAGCATCCCAGGTTATCAGGAGATTTTGAGGTGCTCTGGTTTAAGAAAAAAAAAATGAGAAAAAAATCCATTACTCTTTACTGAACCTCTTTTAACTTGGAATCACTATAACTGCAAATAACTGTTCTATTTTCCATACAGCCTTCAGTATGTTTCTTCCTACAATGTTCTCATTCAAAATTCAACCTATTGTCACACAATAATGTACCTGATAAATAGAAACAAGCCAAATATGATTAGCCTTGCAATGAGTATCAAGCAGAATATTTCAGGGCTATTTACAGTTTGTCTGAAATTCAACTGGTTAAGATAATCTTTTATGTGAGCACAGAGTTCTCTGTAGTGCTAGATGATAGTCAATGGGCAGATCTCTGTTTAGCCCTACTGATTCTGTTATGCCTTCAGCAGCTCCCAACCATGTACCAAGTCCAGATTTCTGAGGCTGGACTTCATTTTCTTCCACTTTGAGGATCTTCTGCCCTATTACACCCCCAAACCATGATCATGTGCTGATTAAAGTCTTTAGCTATTTCCATCCTGGACATTCTGCTTTAGATCTTCACCTGGCTTGGCAGAGGAGCAGTCAAGGCCTGCCAGAGCCTTGACTGTGGTATAATACAAAATGGACTATTATTCATCCACAAAAAAGAATAAAATTCTGGCATTTGCAGCAACATAAATGGAACTAGAGAACATTAAGTTAAGTGAAATAAGGCACTGAAAGATAAATAGCACATAATCTCACTTATATGTGGAATCTAAAAATGTTGAACTCATAGAAGTAGACAGAATGATGGTTACGAGAGACTGAAGAGAAGAGGAAGGAAGGGAATGAAAAGTTATCAGCCAAAGAGTACAAAGTTTCAGAGAGATAAGAGAAAGAAGTTTTAAGACTTATTGCACAGCAGGGCGACTGCTATAGTTTGGATATTGTTTGTTCGGCCCCTTCAAATCTGATGTTAAAGTTTGATCCTCAATGTTGGAGGCGGGACCTGGTGGGAGATGTTTTTTTCGTGGGGACAGATCCCTCATGAATAACTTGGTGCCATCCACACAGTAATGAATGAGTTCCCACTCTATCTGTTTCCACAAGACCCAATTGTTAAAAAGAGCCTGGCATCTCCCCCATCTCTCCTGCTTGCTCTCACTCACCATGTGATCTCTGCACATGCCAGCTCACCTTCACCTTCTGCAACCAATTGAGTGGCTCTCTCCAGATCCAGATGTCCAATCTTGAAATTTTTCAGACCTTAAAATTATGAGCCAAATTAACCTGTTTACTTAATAAATTACATAGCCTCAGATATTTCTTGATAGCAACACAAATGGACTAAGACAGTGACTAGAATCAATAATCATGTATTGCATATCTCAAAATAGCAAAGAGTAAATTTCACATGTCTCATCACAAAAAATAAGTAAGTGCAGTGATGGATAAGTTAAATTTGATTTCATCATGCCACGTTGTATACAGATATCAGAACATCACATTGTACCGTGAAATGTATACTATTGTAATTTTTCAGTAAAAAATAATATTAATAATTTAAATAAAATAATTTAATTAAATTTAAAAGATTCTTACCTGTATGTGCCAAAAATGGCTTGTGCCTCACCAGTTTTACATGTGCTGCTTTACTTTAGGAAATACTGGAATAATGCAAAGTTCACACTCTGGAGTGACATACCTCTCATTTCTAATTTCACCTTTGCGACTCCTAGCTGTATGACCTCAGGCAGGTTATTTAACCTCTCTGAGTTCCACTATATATCAAGGTGCTCTATGTATAGAAAATTCTTCTTCCCCTTTGGAGCTACAGGAGAGATGCTGGAAATACAAATATGACATGAATTTCTGTCTTCATCAGGTTCATAATCTAGCTATGATTTTTCACACATAAAAGCACTTACATGTGATAGATGTACATTTTAAAAAATGTTTTTGCACTCTAGGGCCTAAGAGCTAGGAGGTTTTACAGTACATTAATATTTAGGCATAATATGTTCTGCTTCTTTGTAGATATCATAGTACCAACTGAAACATTTTCTTTTGAGTTAGCTTATAATTATGGCTTACATTAAAAATTTTTTTCAGGATTCACTATTTGGATTATTTCCAAAAGCATTTGAGACAGGTTAGAAGTTTTAAAAATGCAGATCTTGACTATCAGGGAATAAAATGGACCAGACACGAAAGTCGACAGGGAGCAAATTCTACTAGGCAGCTGCATGAAGCCAGTAACTATAATTTGGCATTGAACTGGGTACCAAGATTTCTGGCAATGAAATTCCAAAGAGGGAAGCATGGTGGATCTTTTCTCTTATTATTGTCAGAAAAGAAAATCACATATACTAGTCTATAAAAACAAGCTTTGTCTGCAGACAAAATTTCTGATGATATCAGTGGGTCTTTGTCTAAAGGGTATTGAGTAGCACAGTAGGCAATATTTTCAACTGTGGTTTTACAAAAGACACAGAAGCACTGTTCACAAATAGGCCATTCTTGTCTAGATCTTTTAAAGAGCGAAAGGGCACAGCATTCCATCATAGCTGAAGGCAGGCTTCTCCCTAGAGCAGAAAACATAGTCTGAAGTATTAAAGCACCAAAACAGATTTTTCGTAACACATTACAATGATGGACCTAACAGGATCCAGAAATGATTAATTTGCATACCTGTTACACTATTTCACTCAAGTGACAGCTGTCTTGCCTCAGCCTTTTAGATACTCTATGGTTACCTCAAATGAGAGCCCTGCATTTGAGACACCAGGTGTGTTAGATTGTATTGTTATATTTGTTGCCCTCAACCTTACCCAGAGCATAACTATTGGATCATCCCTGCAGGAGGATTGGACTCCTCATCTCATTGACATCAGGCTTGGCCATGTAACTTGGCTTGACCAATGAAACATGAGTGAAAGTGCCATGTGCCACCTAAACAGAAACTTTCAGAGCCTTCATGTGGCATGTGGTTCTTCTCTTTCACTTTTCTGTCTTCCCTGAAATTGGCATATCTCATAAAGGGCCTGCTTCTTCACTTTTCTTCTCAGAATGAAGACGATGTAGAGTAGAACTGCAATTGAACTGTAAAGGTTGTAAAAAGTGAGTAAGAAATACACTGTTATTGTTGGAAACTGCTGAGACTTGGGAGCTATTTGTTACCATAGGATAACTTAAGAAAAGCTGACTGATTCACAAAATATACTAGAAAGAAGCTTGCCTTCCTTTAGTTAATTGACAGTTGAACTTGTGTCCTGTCAACATGTTCTGTGGAATACTATTGGAAAATACAACTTCTATGTTACAATTTTTATTTCAGGGGTATCCAGCTGACGCCATCAGTTTGTAGATGAATTAATTTTAGCAACTAAACCTTGTTGAGCAAGTAATGAATGTTGAGCTAGTTGCAACCCCAGAAGGGTAGGTGAAAGAGAGAAAAAAACTGCTAACATTTATTATTTTCTATATGCTAGATGCCTCACATTGTTTCATTTAATCTCATGGGTATCCTAGTTTTGCCCCCATTTCAGAAATGTAATTCCCAGGAGCTAGATAAGTTGCTCCCAATCAAAGAGATAATAAGTAATACAGCTGAAATTTGAGCCTACATCAGACTGATTCCAAATCCTATAGTCTTTCCATTATTTTCTTTCTGCTATGGAGTTTTCATTGCACAAGACTGGGGGATTGATAGGATAGACACAAATCATTATTCCGGGAACTACTAGAGAAGTCTTTGGAAGCCCAGTCTTGCATTAAGTTTAAAGAGAAAGGGTCAAGTTGTAAAGGATTCCCCAATATGTTTCTAGGTCTCTAATTTGGGTTTAACATTAATTTCATATGAACTATAATTCATATTTTAATTATAAAAGGAAACAGACACTCAGGTAGAAAAATCACAAGTGAATATCAACTCTCTTGAACATCAAGAATTTATAAATGTAGAAGCAGTAAAATAAATATCAAAAAAAGATGTATTTGACTATACAATATATTAACCAAATGCTCTATCTCAAGTATAGCCTTTAAATTTTGGCAGATACATACCTTTTGGCATGTTCAGTAGTGTTCTATCAGTGGGAAATCTGATACCTCTATTCATTCTTGTGATAATCCCCACACTTTTAGGTTATGTTTAATAGTTTTTTTATAGTTAACTCTTTAACACATTTGGAATGTATTTCCATGTGGCAAGTAAGGTAAGGAGGTAAGTCATCTTTTCCTAAGTACTTATCTGATTTTCTCAGAATAATTATTGAGTAATGCAACTCTTTCCTATACTATTTTATGCATACTTTTGCATATTTTGAAGGTTAATTTTATATGTCAACTTGACTGAGCCAACATGCCTTGAGCATACTGAGCTCTGGAGAGTGTTGGGAATTGATTTTGGAGAGACAGAGTATCCAGATTATGAAGGGGTTTGTTTATTAGTCTGAGTAAACAATTTGGATTTTATTCTCAGAAAATGGCAAGCCACTAGAGGATTTTAGGCATGAAAGTGATGTGATAAGAATTACCTTTTTAGATTATCGTTCCATGTTCTGTGGGAAGGTGAGACCATGGGGAATGGGAGTAGAAAGATGTTAGGAAAGCATTACAAAAGTTTAGGCAGAATATCATGCTGACTTAGACCAGGGTGGTGGTGGAAGAAACAGGAGGAAATGGACATATTCTGATGCTATTTTAGAAACAAAGTTGAGAAGATTTATTTATGGATTGAATGCAGGGTGTTGAGGGAAAAAGAGAAATCTAGGATTATTATCAGGCTTTTGGCTTGAGCATTTAGATGAATGGTAATACAATTTTCTGAGACGCCAAAAGACTAGGAGAGGTACAGATTTATTTAGAGAAAAATCAAAAGGTCCATTTGTTGTGTGCTAGACTGGAGATGCCTATTCAGCATCCAAACAGAAATAATGTGTAGGAGCTAGATATGTCCTGGTAAGTCAGAAGCTCCGTGGAGACATCAAGGCTGGAGATACAATTTGAGGTCCTTGGACTGTTTGTTATTCAAAACCATGCAGTGAAATGGAATCACTTAGAAAACAAGTATAATAAAAAAAAAATTAAAAAAATAAAAAAAATAAAAAATAATAAAAAAAAAAAAAAAATAAAAAAATTTTCCTTATTAAAAGACACGGACTGGCAAATTGGATAAAGAGTCAGGACCTATCAGTGT
>NW_016811502.1:489731-499750 GCF_001698545.2 Rhinopithecus bieti | reverse complement strand
GAAAATTTGGTCCTGTGGTTTAATTTTGCTAATGAAACGAGTCAAACTCTGTCAAATATTTAAAGAGATTTATTCTGAGCCAAATATGAATGACCAATGGCCTGTGACACAGCTCCAGAAAATCCGGAGAACATGTGCCCAAAGTGGTCAGGCTACAGCTTGGTTTTATACATTTTACGGAGCCATGAGACATCAATCAATACACATAAGTTGTATATTGATTTGTTCCAAGAAAGCAAGACAACTGAAAGTGGGGAATTCCAGGTCATAGGTGGATTCAAAGATTTTCTGATAGGCAATTGGTTGAAAGAGTTTAGGTTCACTTGTTTGCTTTCGGTTTGGGTGGAATGTAGATGCTTGATAGTTCTAGAATTCTCTATTTGTGACATTTAATAGTTATACCTGATATGAATCTGTTTTGATTAATTGTTCATAGAACTCAGTGAATGATCTTATTTCTAGACTTACTGCTTTTCTTGAGGTCAGAACCCTTTTACTTAAGTTTTTCTTCAGTATTGCTTCTGTTTTATGCATTTTCACCTTCTTCTAGCTGCCATTTATTTGTTGCTCATATTTATTGTACCTCCCATATTTAATATTACTACTCTCAGTTTTGTTTATGTCTGTTTTCTCTGGGTTCTGAAAAGTTTCTCAAGATTGTCTTCTTATTTGCTAATTTAATCTTCTGAAGTGTAACTTTCAATCCTTACTTCCATGCAGTTATTTGTTCACTATGTTATTCATCTCTGCATAGTCTTTCCTTTATGGATATTTACAAAAACAGCAAGAGAAAGTGTGACAGGAGCTTGAATTTGGGCACAAAATGGAACAGAGTTACTGGCCCTGTATATTACATGCCCTCTCATCCTGATTTCACCAAGGAGAGAGGTCTTAAAAGTTATCACTGAAATTCACTTTAATGTTGACAATATATCAAAAAATCACGGAAAAGGACCACTTTGGGAGAAGTTGAAAACAGATTTTTTCTTATCTGTTGATGAACACTTGGGTTGACTCCATATCTTTGCTATTGTGAACAGTGCTGCAATAAACATAGGGAATGCAGATATCTCTGTGATATACTAATTTCCTTTTCTTTAAAAAAAAATACCAAATAATGGGATTAGTGGATCATGTGGCAGTTCTAGTTTTAGGTTTTTTGAGGAAACTTTATATTGTTTTACATAATTGCTGTACAAATTTATATTCCCACCAATAATGTACAAGAGTCTCCTTTTCTCTGCTCCCTCCCCAACAGTTGTTATTTTTCATCTTCCTGGTAAAAGTCATTCTAACAGGCATGAGAGGATATAGACATATATCAGAGATATTGGGGGTTTGGTTTGAGACCACCACAATAATATAAATTTTACAATAAAGGGAGTCACATGATATTTTGGTTTCCTGGTATATATATATAAATTATGTTTACATAATATTGTAGTCTGTTATCTGCGCAATAGCATTATATCTAAAAACAATGTACAAACCTAAACGAAAATACTTTATTGTTAAAATGCTAACTATCATCTGTACATTTAGTCAGTCGTAATTTTTTTTGCTCGTGGAGTGTCTTGCCTTGATGTTGACGGCTGCTGACTAATAATAGTGGTGGTTGGTGAAGGTTGGGGTGGCTATGACAGTTTTTAAAAATAAGACAGCAATGAAGTTTGCAGCATCAATTATACTCTTCCTTTTAGGAAAATTTTCTCTACCATGTGCAATGCTGTTTGATGGCATTTTACCCACAGTAGAACTTCTTTTAAAATTGGAGGCAATCCTCTCAAACCCTGCTGCTGCTTTCTCCACTAAGTTTATGCAATATTCTAAATACTTTGTTGTCATTTCAACATTTACAGCATTTTCACTAGGAATAGATTTTATCTCAAGAAACCACTTTCTTTGCTCATCCATAGGAAGCAACTCCTCATCTGTTGAAGTTTTATCATGAAATTGAAGCAATTCGGTCACATCTTTAGGCTCCACTTCTGATTCTGGTTCTCTTGCTATTTTCACCATATCTGCAGTTACTTCCTCCACTGTAGTCTCAAACGCCTCAAGGTCATCAATGAGAATTGGACTCAATTTCTTCCAAACTCTTGTTAATGTTGACATTTTGACCTGCTCCCAAATGTTCTTAATGGCATCTAGAATGGTGAATTCTTTCTAGAAAATTTTCAATTTACTTTGCCCAGATCTATTACTAGAATCACTATCTTATGGAAACTATAGCCTTACAAAATATATTTCTTAAATAATAAGACTTGAAAGCCAAAATTACTCCTTGATCCACAGACTGCAGTATTGATATTGTTAGTGGACAAGAAAACAACATTAATTTCCTTGTACAACTCCATCAGAGCTCTTGGGTAACCAGGTGCATTGTCAAGGAGCAGAAATATTTTAAGGAATGTTTTTTCCTTGGCAGTAAGTCCCAACAGTGGGCTAAAAATATTTAGTCAACCATGCCGCAAACAGATGTGTGCTGTCATTCCGGCTTTGTTGTTCCATTGACAGAGCACAGACTGAGTAGATTTAGTGTAATTCTTAAGGGCCCTAGGATTTTCAGAATGGTAAATGAGAATGAGTATTGGCTTCAACTTAAATGTGCCAGCTGCATTAGCCCCTAACAAGAGAGTTAACCTGTCATTTGAGGCTTTGAAGTCAGGCATTGACTTCTCCTTTCTAGCTATCAAAGTACTAGATGGGATCTTCTTCCAATAAAAGACTGCTTCATCTATATTGAAAATTTGTTGTTTATTGTAGCCCCCTTTATCAATGATTGTGGCTAGATCTGGTAACTTGTACATCAGCAACTTCTTCTTCACCTTGCACTTTTATGGTATGAGATGCCTTTTTCCCTTAAATCTCATGAACCAATCTCTATTAGCTTTCAACTTTTCTTCCACAACCTCCTCACCTCTCTCAGCTTTCATAGAATCAGAGAGAGTTAGGGCCTTGCTATGGCTTAGGCTTTGGCTTAAATGAATGTTGTGGTTGGTTTGATCTTCTAACCAGACCACTAAAACTTTCTCCATATCAAAAATAAGGCTGTTTCACTTTCTTATCGTTTGTGTGTTCACTGGAGTAGCACTTTTCAGTTCCTTCAAGAAGTTGTCCTTTGCATTCATAACTTGGCTCACTGCTTGTTGCAAGAGGCCTAGCTTTTAACCTGTCTCTGTTTTCAGTGTCTCTTCCTCCCTAAGCTTAATCATTTCTAGATTTTGATTGAATGTTAGAGACGTGCAACTCCTTCTGTCACTTGAACACTTAGAGGCCTTTGCAGTTATTTATTGACCTAATTTCAATATTGAAATTATTGGAATTAGGGTGGCCTGAGGGAGAGAGAGATGGGGGAACTGCTGGTTGATGGAGCAGTTAGAACACACACAACATTTATTGCTTAAGTTCCCATTTCACAGTGCCCCTAAACAATTTCAATCACAATATCACATTTCACTGAACTCAGATCACCAAAACAGATATAATAATGAGAAAAAATAGAAATATTGTGAAAATTACCAAAATGTAACACAGAGACATGAAGTGAGCACATGCTGTTGGAAAAACTGGTGCCAATAGACTTGTCCAGTGCAGGATGCCACAAACCTTTATTTTGTAAATGGCAATAAAGCAATTATTTGTAATTATTTGTAAATGGCAATAAAGCAAAGCACAATAAAATGAGGTGTGACTGCATCACATTATGGTTTTAATTTGCATTTCTCTAATAATTTGTGATACTGAGGATTTTTTCATGTGCCTGCTGTCCATTTGTATGCCTTCTTTTGAGATTTTTCTGTTTCAGTTCTTTGTTCACTTTTAAATCAAGTTGTTTTCTTGATATTTAGCTGCCTTAGTTCCTTAGGTATTTTACATATTAACTCTTTATCTGATGAATGGTTTACAAATATTTTCTACCATTGTGTGGACGCTCTCTTCATACTGCTGATTGTTTTCTTTGCTATGCAGAAGCTTTTATTTTGATGAAATTCTACTTGTCTATTTTGCTTTTGTCGCCTGTGCTTTGGTGGTTGGATCAAAAAATCATCATTCAGACAACTGTTTTGGGGTTTTCTCTCATGTTTCCTACAGTAGTTTTACAATTTCAGGTCTTATGTTGAAGTCTTTAATCCATTTTAAATTAATTTTTGTATATGGTCTGAAATAAGGATCCTATCTTATTCTTCTGCATGCAGGTAACTTGTTTTTTCAACGTTATTTGTTGAAGAAAATATCCTTTCTTCATTATGTTATCTTAACACTTTTGTAAAAATCAACTGACCATAAATGCATGGGCGTATTTCTTGGCTTTTATCCCATTCCATTTGTCTATGTGTCTGTTTTATGCCAGTACAATACTGTTTTGATTACAATAGCTTTATATTTTGAAATCAGGGAGCGTGATGCCTCCAGCTTTGTTCTTTTTTTTTGCCCAATAATCATTTTGGAAATTTAGGTTCTCCTTTGGCCCTATATAAATTTAAGCATTTTCTCCATTTATCTGAAAATTCCGTTGGAATTTTGATAGTGATTACATTGAATCTACAGACCACTTTGGGTACTATGAGCATTTTAACAATATTAAGTCTTCCAACCCATGAACACAATGACAAATTGAAAGCTTTTCATCTAAGGTCAGGGAGAAGACAAGGATGCTCACTCTCATCAGTTCTTTTTAACATAGTACTGAAAGTCCTAGCCAGAGTAATTAGGCAAGAGAAAGAAATAAAGGCATCCTAACAGGAAAGGAAGAAGTGAAATTATCTGTATTTGCTGATGACACAATCTTATATACAGAAAACCCTAAAGAATTTACCAGAAACCTGTTTGAACTGATAAGCAACTTCAGCATACTAGCAGAATACAAAAATAACATATAAAATCTGTAGAGTTTCTATATACTAATAATGAAACATCCACAAAGGAAATTTAAAAATCAATCTCAATTACAATAGCAGCGGCAACAAAAAATATTTAGGCATAAATTTAACCAAAGAGGTGCAAGTCGTGTATATGGAGAACTATAAAACACTGATGAAAGAAATGGAAGAAAATGAAAATAACTGGAAAGATATCCCCTTTTAGGCATTTATTTTCATGGATGGTAAAATGTAATTAGCACACAACACCTCTAATTTCACGAATATTATGTCTTAAGATGAAACAAAATTTAAGTAGAAAATGTGGCACAATTTATAGAATAGTGATAAGTAAACAATAATATGAATGACACAAGGGATATGGCAGGTAGCCTGTAGGTGTCCTAAGAATGACTAAGGTCTGAGCAACGCTGTGTTACACTTTGCTACCGTAACCATGAAAACAATGAAAAGAAAGATATTTTAAACACCCATCTCATTCTGGTTGACATACTTATCAAAAAACATTTATCAAATGATACAGCATATTTTATTTAATATTTGTGGAGACTCCCTTATATGCCAGAAATTAGACTAGGTACTGGATGTAAAAAGATTAATAGATTATTATCTCCCCTCATTAAGCTTTCAGTAAAGACCTCAAAGACACCTGTAATCAGTCACATATATTGTAGATGGAATCTTTTTTAAAAAATTAATTTGTGGACATTTCTGCCCACTAATTCTAACCATGTATTTCTAAATTACATCATAAGTTTGTTTTATACTGTGTTGTATATCCATTTCTTCTTCACTTTAAAATGGCAATTTTGATGTAAGTTATTTCAGCTGCGCTTTTCACAAGATCAAAGGTCAATTGTCAGTTCTGATTAAACAGGATGTTGTTTCTTTGCATTGGTGATATTGGCTTTAAAAACAAGAAGGCCAGAGAATCAGGTATCAGGCAAGTCTGTGCCCTATAAATAGCAAAGATCGTAAGACACTTTTGCTTTCTGCTAGTAAAATTTTATGTACAGTCTTGGTGACTAAAATTATAGGCATTTAGAATGTCAGGAAAGGGAAAAACTTACTATGGTAAAATAACACATAGTTTGCCTTTCTGTAATGGTTATGAGGCTTTTTTTTTTTCCTTGCTTAAAATAACCTGATTTTATGAGCTTATAATACCTGCTGGAAATTAAGAGGAGTACTGCATTTTGCAGCTCATTAGGTGTTGATTACGTAAGTATTTCTTGGGTGAAGCATCATTTGCATTTTCCTCCAAAAGTAAAACTGACAGTTTTTCTCTATCAGTTTTGTTATTATTTTCTCAATTATGTATTTGTAAAGTATATAATTACTCTTAGTTATTATCATGAGTGTTCATTTTCATATCTATTAACCGTCTTAGGTCTGAAAATGTTTTATAAAAGAGCAATAGAGACATCTATATAGTATTAGGTGGAATTAGCATTTATGAATAGTTTAGTTGATTTTTTATAGCTATTTTTCCAATCACGTCTTAATCTAAATGTGTATTAACATGAATTAATTTAGTTTTCAGTGGAGAACACGTTAAGCAATGGCTATAATTCTGTTAGTTACATTTTCAGATAGAAAGTAATTGAGGGGCCAGGCGCGGTGGTTCACACCTGTAATCCCAGCACTTTGGGAGGCCAGGGCGGGCGGATCACAAGGTCAGGAGATCGAGACCATCCTGGCTAACACGGTGAAACCTCGTCTCTACTAAAAATACAAAAAATTAGCGGGGCGTGGCGGCGTGTGCCTGTAGTCCCAGCGGCTGGGGAGGCTGAGATAGGAGAATGGCACGAACCCGGGAAGCGGAGCTTGCAGTGAGCCGAGATCGGCCACTACATTCCAGCCTGGGCGACAGAGGGAGACTCCATCTCAAAACAACAACAACATCAACAGCAACAAAAGTGATTGGGGAATAATGAGACCCATGATGGTTGAATCTTGCACTAAACACCAAGTACTCATGGGTTCCTCTGAAAATTAGATATTTAGAGCTGGAGAGGCTAGAAGGAGAGGGGCTAGTGTTTCCTAAACAAATGAATGCAGTTCGACTAACTTAAGTTTGTCAATTTGGACTCAATCAGGAGACAGAAACCACAGGAATTTTGGAGCTTAGAGGCAATAACTTAATAACTGGTACACTAGATATTAGCTTTCAAGCTTTCATCACCTTTGGGAGCTTGGTCCATCTGCCTCTCTCCTCACCCTCCTCATCCCGATGTATTTTGAATACAGCAGCGAGAATGAACCTATTAAAATGAAAGTTAAGTCATGTCAGTCTTTGCAAAATTTTCTAGTGGCTCCCATTTCACTCAGAGAAAATGCTAAAGTTCTTACATCTATCAAGTCCCACACAAGCTGTTAGTCTTTACCTCTGTGACCTCACTTTATTCTTGTCTTCCCCTCACTCATATGCTACCTCAGCCAGAATGAAATTCTTGCTGCTCCTTAAACATGCCAGGCAGCCCCTGATTCAGACCTTGGCACTCGGTGTTCCCCCTCCGTAGAGAGTCCTTCCCTGAGAGATCCTGAGGCTTGCTCCTTTATTTCCTTTACTCAAATATCACCTTCTTAGTGAGGGATGCCATGGGTTTCAATCTCATACTGCAACTTGCTTTAACCCTCCATATCCCTCTTTTACACATTTCTTTTTTCTCCTCCACACCTGAAATTCTACATACCCATAATCAGTCATGCTAGGATTATACTTGTACCTATTTTTCAGGGATATTGTAAAGATTCAGTGATTAAATCATATGTATCTATGTGTGTGTGTGTGTGTGTGTGTGTGCGCATGCATATATCTATATACATAGAGTGCAGTCAATGAATATTTGTTGCATATAGCCAACAAGCCCTATGAATGACAACTTATGAAAACCTGAGTGTGAACCTCAGAAACACCTTTTTCTCCTAGATTAAAGGCCAGGACTCATCCTACTTTGAAATTTGGCCAAGTGACCACCTTGTCCCATACTCAAGTGTAGACTCTCAAGATCTCAACCTTGTGATGACAAGAAGAGGCAAATAAAGGAAAATGTAAGGAAAAAGTGAACCATGGGAAAAAATGGATATTTGTCTCATATAACGCTCTCACTAGAAATTTCCAAAGAGGACTCACCAACAGGAGTTGGCCAAGGAGATAGTGATGCCATGTTCCAACTATAGAGCTTGACAGAAGAACATAAATAAGTATTGACAATATCATATAATGAACAGCCATTTGAGATGTTGTCTCCAAGTGCAGGCACACACACCATGCCTCCACAGGCACCTGCTCAACCTGTTTCATTTTTTGCACCATTCTCAGTCATTCACATGAGATACTGCAGGCATCTTAGATCCCTTCCTAAGTTGCCCTGTCTCCCTGTCTACTTTCAAGATTAGCATTGCTTACTTGTGTCCCCACTTTTCCATTCCTATTGCCCCAGTTCATGCCTAAGACTTCCACAGTTGAACTACTGCAATAGCAGCCTAGCTAGTCTCCCCGTCTCTCTAATCTAATACTCCTACTGCAAGTTATTTGATTCTGATATTATGAACTGAGGCCATATTTCATACATTGTTTTAGGCAGGTCACCTTTATCATTTATTTAATTCTTTAGAAATGGTAATAGCTCATATTTCAAATGCAGAAGAAAGTTCGGAGAGGTTAAATGGGCAGCTCTAAGTCTCTCAGCTAAATTGTAGCAAGGTTAAGTCTCATGATTTTGCACCACCTCATACCTTCCTTTCATACATCTTCCTAAAACACAAACCGCTTTGCAAAATGTAATTTTTATTTACTTCTTATGTTTTACTTTAAATTGACACAAAGTAATTGTATATATTTATGAGTTACAGTGTTATGTTTCTATACATGTATACATTGTGTAATGATCAAATTAGGGTAAATAGCTTATCCATCACCTTACACATTTGTCATTTGTTTCTGGTAAGAACATTCAAAGTTCTCTCTTCTAGTTATTTTGAAATATACAATACAATATTATTAACTATGGTGACCCTATTGTGCAATAGAACACCAGAATTTACTCCTCATTTTTCTCTTTAATTTTGTACTTGTGACCAGTCTCCTCATTCAACCCCACCCTTTCCAGCCTCTGGCATGCAGGCTTGTAAGATCAGCTTTAAAAGAATTCCACAAATGAATGAAATCATGCAGTATTTGTCTTCCGGTGCATGGCTTATTTCAGTTAAAATAATGTCTTCAAATTCATCCATGCTGTCACAAATGGCAGGATTTTATTCTTTTGAATGACTGAATAATATTCCATTATGTATCTATACCACATTTTCTTTATCCATTCATCTGTTGATGGACACTTATGTTGACTTCATATGTTGGCTATTGTGAATAGTGCCACAATAAACATGAGAATGCAGATCTCTCTTCAATATACTAATTTCATTTTCTTTTGATAAATACTCAGTAGTTGTATTGCTGGATTATATTGTAGTTCTGTTTTTAGATTTACTGTTTTTTCCACAATGACTTTAATCATTTACCTTCCCAGTAACAATGTACAAGGGCTCCCATTTCCCCACTTCAACACCAGCATTTGTTATTTTTTTCCTTCTGATAATATCTATTCTGAGAAGTGTGCGATGATATCTCATTGTGGTTGTGATTCACACTTCCCTGATGACTAATAATGTTGAACACTTTTTCATATACCTATTGGCCATTTGTATGTCTTCTTTTGAGAATTGTCTCTCCATGTCATTTGCCCATTTTAAAATCAGATATTATTATTGTTTGTTAGTTTACTATTGAGTTGATTGAGTTCTTTAATATTCTGGATATTAATTCTTTGTCAAATTCTTAGTTTGCAAATATTGTCTCCCATTCTGTAGATTGTCTCTTCATTCTGTTGATTGTTTCTTTTGCTGTGCAGAAGAATTTTAGGCTTTTAGTTTAAAGTAATACCATTTGTCTACTTCTGCGTCTGTTGACTGTACTTTTGAGTTCTTTATTTAAAAAATCCTTGAACAAATGAATCCTTGACAAATGTCTTGAAGCATTTCCTTTAGGTTTCCTTCTAGAAGTTTCATAGTTTTGGGAATAAGATTTAACTAATTTATTTCGAGTTGATTTTTGTGTATGGTGAAAGATAGGGG